>NC_063354.1:34531703-34591581 GCF_021869965.1 Rhincodon typus
AATCCTGAGGGACAGGATTTACATGTATTTGGAAAGGCAAGGAATGAGTAGGGATAGTCAACATGGCTTTGTAAATGGAAAATCATGTCTCACCAACTTAATTGAGTTTTATGAAGAAGTAACAAAGAGGATTGATGAAGGCAGAGCAGTGGACATGACCAAATGGACTTCGGTAAGGCATTCAACAAGGTTCCTCATGGTAGACTGGTTAGTAAGGTTAGATCACATGGAATACAGGGAGAACTAGCCATTTGGATATAGAACTGGCTGGAAGGTAGAAAACAGAGGGTGGCGGTGGAGGGTTGCTTTGCAGACTGGAGGCCTCTGACCAGTGATGTGCCACAAAGATTAGTGCTGGGCCCATTGCTTTTTGTCATATATATAAATGATTTGGATGTTAATGTAGGAGGTATAGTAAGTAAGTTTGCAGATGACACCAAAATTGGAGGTCTAGTGGACAGTGAAGAAGGTTACCTCAGAGTACAACAGGTTCTTGATCAGATAGGCCAATGCGCTGAGGAGAGGCAGATGGAGTTTAATTAGATAAATGCGAGGTGCTGCATTTTGGAAAGGTAAATCAGGGCAGGACTTATACACTTAATGGTAAAGGTCTGGGAGGTGTTACTCAACAAAGAGCACTTGGAGTGCAGTTTCAGAGTTCCTTAAAAGTGGAGTTGCAGGTAGATGGGATAGTGATAGGTGCTTGGTATGCTTTCCTTTATTGGTCTGTGCATTAAATGCAGGAGTTGGGAGGTCATGTTACGGCTGTACAAGACAATGGTTAGGCCACTTTTGGAATACTGTGTGCAATTCTGGTCTCCCTGCTATTGGAAGCATGTTGTGAAAATTGAATGGGTTTAGAAAAGTTTTACAAGGATGTTGCCCGGATTGGAGAGTTTGAGCTATAGGGAGAGGATAAATAGACTGGGGCTATTTTCCCTGGAGTATTGGAGGCTGAGGACGGAGCTTATAGAGGTTTATAAAATCATGAGGGGCATGGATAGGGTAAATAGACAAGGTCTTTTCTCTGGGGTGGGGGAGTCCAAAACCAGAGGGCATAGGGTTAAGGTGAGAGGAAAAAGATTTAAAAGGGACCGAAGGGACAACTTTTTAATGCAGGGGTGGTGCATGTATGAAATGAGCTGCCAGAGGAAGTGGTGGAGGCTGGTACAATTACAACATTTAAAAGGCATCTGGATGGGTATATGAATAGGAAGGGTTTAGAGGGATATGGGTCAAATGCTGGCAAAATGGGACCAGATTTATTTAGAATATCTGGTCGGCATGGATGAGTTGAGCCAAAGGGTCTGTATCCATGCTGTACATCTCTATGACTGTTTGCTCCTATTTCTTATGATCTTCTTATTCTTCATACATAACAACTGCTCACTTGAGGTACTGGAGAGCAGCCGACAGATATCAACCTGTTTCAGGAAAAGTGGTGAGGAAAATAATTCATCGTGGAAAAATGCCACAAGACCAAAATATTACCTGTAATAACTTGAACTGCGCGCAGAATAAATACTTATATCTTCCTGTTCAAACTGTCCATTATAATAGTAAACAATTGTAGGAATTTTGAAAGAGAAGTAAAAGGCCAGAAGATGAAGTATATTCCATATTTTTGGTTTTGTTTCTTTTCACTCAAAAATTATTGCCATTTTGATGTTTTATCCTCCATTCTTTTTAAATCTACAATTTTTATCTGGATTTTTCAGCTTCATGAATCCTACATTTTCTCTCATGCTTGTTCTGAAATAGAAGTTCTTTCTATTTTCTTACATTTCTGATTTAACTGTCACTTCTAGTCCCTCCAGCACACTACAGTATGAGAAAGACTGGTGCAGTATCTGACTGAGACCAAAGAGGATCTTTGCTACTTTGTGTTTGGAAGGAGAGGACGAGTCAGCTGCAAACGTTACTTCTTTTTAGGATAACTGCAGTGCAGACCTAATCAGGTAAGCAGTGAAAACTGTAAGCTAAAACATGGAATAGGTAACACATTACAGTTGTATTCTTTCAAGTGTAGTGAAGACAGACCAAACCGGGTGCTCCGGTTTCCTCCCACCATCCAAAAGATATGCAGGCTAGGCGGATTGGCCGTGCTAAATTTCCCATAGTGTTCAGAGATATGTAGATTAGGTGGATTATAGGGGGAAGGGTCTGGGTGGGATGCTCTGAGGTTCGGTGTGGACTTGTTGGACTGAAGGGCCTGTTGCCACACTGTAGGGATTCTATGATCTATGATCTTCTATGATCTATATTGTGAATTAGTATGTTTGTACAAAGTACCTTGCTGAACAAATCATATTTAGCCATGAAAATCCACTGGGGCTAAGCTTACAGAGTGAGAGCTTTGGCAGCACTAATGGCGTATTTCACACATCCAATGCACTCAGAAGAATTTCTTTGGTTTTCCCCCACAGTCCCATCATTTAGATACAGTTGTTGATCTCCCAGCATGATTCTCATGCCATGCACTGGGATTAAAGCTTCTTATGCTAGAGCCGAATTGTGCTGGTGCAGTTTCTTGCAGGGTCCTTATTGGTGACAAGTTTTCACATCAGACGTCTTCTATACATAACACTGAGATATGGCAGGAGACTACTGATGTCCTGGTGACACTGACATACAAGATAGCCACTGTTAAGTAAATTGGTTAAAAATGGTTGAAAGCAAAGAAATGGGCCAATGAATCTAACAGTGGTGAATTACCAATGAATCCAATTCAGTTTAAAAAAACACTACTGTTATCAAATTGCCAACCGTTACAGTTTTGAAGCAAATTCTGCTTGTGTGCTTGCAGGAATCCAATTTGCTCCAAATACTTACGCGTACTGCTTGTTTTGGATCAGTGGGCATCAAGAAATGCTGCAATATCTTCTATTTGAATGATGTAATTAGGCTTGTACTATAGGACAACAGAAGCTTCTTGTGCATTAGACCAATCTCATCAGAAAAGTGCAGAAAACACAAAGCAGACGTATTGACAAAGATGACTGTTCCTTGCCCGAGGTATGCACCTCTCCTACTAAAGTGCAGGAATCATTTTTCAGCCTCCTATTACATATGTAGTACTCAGCTGTGAAAACCCTTCTTATGTACCTGGATGGAAATACAAGATGGGTGAAACCTATGGGTGAAACCTATTTTTAATCACTATGAATAACTGATCCACTTTTCCATCACCACAACAATTTCCCATTAAAAGCGTGGTACAGAATACTGAAGACTGATTCCCCGTCTTATTTTAAACTCCTCAACAACGTGCAAAGTTCATGAAACAAACTTGACAGCAGCTGATTCAAATAAAGGGAGGGTTTCCTTTTTTGAGCTGTGGGCTGTGCTATAGACCAGTTTACATATTGATTTTTGGAGAACTACAGACTAGACAAATGTATAATATACAGCCCAGTGTACTAGGAAGAACTTGAATGTTTTGTCAAGCTTTTACACTGTCATTTTTCCAGCTAAAAATGCTTTGATCAGTGAAAATATTTCACTCTTGCCATCTGTTAACAGCATGCCAGCAAATGGTTGAATTACAATAATTTTGGTTGAATATGGCCTTGTGTGGGAGCATGTAGCAGGGTGGAGTACAGTTCTGAGCATCAAATCACTGTTTGCGGCGTAGATTACATTGATCTAATACATTGCTTGCAAGTCCAACGGCTAGCAACAACTTTGGGTCCAGCCACCATCAAGTCTCTGACTTTACACGAGAGCATATACTTCACTCAGGTCCCAATGGAAAACATTTGAAGCCATTTGAGAGGCTGAATTTTAAGGTGTGTTTTTACCATCCAACAAATATCATTTTTAAATTTCCTCTCTACACTTGTCTTCTTCCACCTGTTGAGTTACACTTGTTAGCAGTATGTACAATATATGTCATTCTGGGCACTGTTTTCTTGTTGACCCCGACCTAAGACTCAGGACCAGTCCAATTCCCACACTCTGAAGCAGGCTAATAACTCACAGTTGAGGAAGAAGGAATCAAGTAAAACGTTACTCACACCTGAGGAGGGACAAGTGGAGGAGGCAGGACACTGCAAGCCTACACCATGATCTTATGGCACAAGGACAGTTTGGCATCATTCTGGGCCTTCCTTTACACCATGAGCTGATGCTTTCACCTACATTGCCCAATGCTGTCAATGACACTACAGAAGGGTTCAACAAAGTAGTTTGCTCTCAGGGTGAACATGCTGTTGGAAATGAATAGGCTTTCTAATTTACATTAAGAAGAACCATGGAAAATCAAGGCAAAGTGGTTATATTTACAGATGATGCTAAACTAAGTGCAAAAGTAAAGTTCAACAAAATTAATCAAGGAATTGAAGAAAATAGGTATTCGGATAGAGTGGCACATGAACTTCAACATGGATAAATAGAAAATGAGAGAAAAATAGGCAAGACAGACACTTTGTGAATAAAGGCAAAATTACTGTTGATGCTGGAAGTCAGAAACAAACATAAAGAACACTAGAGGTACTCACTAGTACCTCTAGACTGTTTCTCTCTCCACAGATGTTACCAGACACTGGGTGAATGAGACTGTAATAACTAAAGGTGAAGCTGAAAGAGACAAAGGAAGCACACTAAACTTATCATTAAATATAGCTACACAATGCAGAACAGCGGTATAGAAAGATAAAAACAATGGAAAGTTGAGCCATATAGCCAAAGCACATCTGCCCAAGGAAGTTGTAAAAAATGTATAGCACTTTGATTAGCAGCTCGAATAGTGAACCTGTTCTGTTTGTCAAACTGATATCATGGAGCAGCACATAGAGACGGAATTGGTACTTAATGGTACTAAAGCTTTGGGTTGTGAAGAAAGATTATGAATTTTCAGCTTGCAAAGGAAGCAACTAAGAGATGGTGGTATGAACATTTGCAAATCTCAAGTTCAGAGCCAAAAGAAATTGCCAGTTCACGGTACTTATAAATAAACACTTATTAAACTTATTGTGTCTTGTGGTGCAAGAGACAGATGAAGCACACACACGTCTGTTTCTGTAACGTTTTTCCTGGAATAGGTTGCGAGCCTAAAGTCAGAGCCTACAGCTTGGGTTTTCACACTGCATTAAGCACGGCTGACCAACAGAGTCCTCTTATCATTAACCATAAGCATTTGGAAAGGATTTGCAGGTTGATATTCAACTTGTTGAGCCACATTGTGACCACATCTGTTTTGATTGATTTTATTGTCACGTGTACCAAAATACAGTGAAAAGCTTTGTTGATGAGCGGTACAGGCAGATCACAGCAAGCACAGGATGTACAGATCAAAAAGACTTAGAGGGATACAGGTTACATTATTTGAGGCTAGAGTCCATTCAACAGTCTGATAACGGCCTGAAAGAAGCTGTTCCTGAACCTGCTTGTGCGTACATTCAGGCTTCTGTATCTTCTGCCTGATGGAAGAGGTTGTAGGAAATCATTAGCAGGGTGCAATGGGTCTTTGATGATGTTGGCTGCCTTTCCGCGGCAGCGAGCCGTGTAAGTAGAGTCAAAGGATGGAAGGTTGGCTTCTGTGATGGTCTGGGCTGTGCACACCACCTTCTGTAGTTTCTTACAATCCTGGGCAGAGCAGTTGCCATACCAGGCCATTATGTGCCTAGACAGTTTGCTTTCAATGGTGCATCTGTAGAAGCTGGTGAGGGACCTTATGGACACGCCAAATTTCCTGTGCCACCTGAGGAAGAGGAGGCATTGTTTTGCCTTCTTGACTGTCCCATTTATGTTGGCCATAAAGTCCCAGAGTAGGATTCAAACCAAGAGCTTCTGATTTGAGGTGTGGATGCTATTCGCCATGCCACTGAACCTTTGATCAAGTTTTACTTATTTATTTCATAATTTATTGTCTCATCAAAAGAACTGCACTTGCACAGAGATGGAGATTCAGTCCACAGTGTCAATTCTATCATGGAACCCCTATTGTATGGAAGCAGGCCCTTCAGCCCTTCGAATCCACACCAACCCTTGGAAGCACATTCCACCCAGACCTCCCTGCCCCCACCTTATCCCTGTAATCCTGCATTTCTCATGGCTAATCCTCCTAGCCTGCCCATCCCTGAACACCAGGGACAGACACTCACCTGAGGGTGAAATTGCATTCAGATTCCTGGTGCTGTGAGGCAGTAGTGCTAACCACTGGGCCACTGTGCCACTCCAAACCTTGCCACATTTTGGCAAAGTATCAGTTTCGTCAAGTTTCATGATATGTTCCTCTGCAATGCCAAGCAGGTTTTCTTGTGATATCTTACCAACTTGCCTCATAACTACCTATCGTGTGCTAGCGGCACACATCCCATCCAGCATTAGCCCAAATCTACCACTTACTGTAACTGGACAAACTTGCCACTGCTCGAATATTCCAGGATCCCTGGTGTCAGCACTACCTTTAAAGGCCTTTGCGCATTCAGACAAACACCGTCAGTCTGGAACTGCTCCACACACTTCTTGACATTTGCCCTGGATATAACAGAGGATGGGAAATTGCTGTCCTACTTTGTGGGCAGACATCCTGGTGGATGGGGAGGTATATTCTTACCCCCAGGACTGCCAGAGGAGGCCACAACACAACCATGGTATTGTGTTCAGACGTTGCCACCAGGCGGAATGCCCAGCCTCTTAGGTTGGGCAACCTTCTCCATTCTACCTGGCTGAGTTTCACCATCTCCTCTCTGGTACCTCACATATTCTATCTTTGCCATTATACACACCTCCCATCAAGGCTCATACTCTGTCACTCTCACAATGGCATACAGCACCTTGTCTCACTCTCACCCTTCCTACCAACCCTACACCACTAATCCTGAATGTCCTCTGTGCTGTCTATTCACTCCCTTGGAACACATCACCACCTTTCGCCCCACAGATGCCAGCAATGTACCAGCCACTTTCATGTCCCTTAGTATCTCCCTTTCTCTGATTACAGGATGAAACTGCCCACAATTAAGGCAGAAAGATTAAGATGAGTGACGAGTTATCCGACATGTGGCTTCCACACACCTCTGCCCCCACCCCTACACGTAGAAGGGATCTGACTCTGATAGCCCCAAGTGGTTGTGTCCAAGCACATAGACTGGTTTTGGAGGCTGCCCTTAACTTACTGTTCCAGGGCTCCATGGCTAAAGGCTGTCTCCTCCAATTTGACTGAGGCCATCAAAAGCTATGACGAGTTTTCTGGCTTCATGTCTGTGCTAAACAACAAGGCAATACAACAGTCTTGGGAGTCTGGTAGTTCTAGAGGAATACCACAAACAAAAAAAAGCAAGGCAAGGAGAAATGCTGTGGGCATCCAAGTAGCCTCACTGTAACTGAATGTTGACAGAGCAAGCATACAGCCCCAAAGTGCAGCCTAATCGAATCCATGAGCTGGCTGCCTGTCTGTCCCTCTTTGCAATAGCATCGCAATGAGACATGTTGATGCAACCTGAGCTGCAGTGTTGAAGTGCAGAAACAAAGTATAAATGCATTGGCGATATGCCACAATGATGTGGAAGACTGGCACATCAGATGCCAGTGTCAATGGACAGGAAATACTTGTTCTCTGTGGAGCGTGCCCTGAGACGTTCGTGCCAGTTGTCCAAGATGGCATTCAGAGAAACAAGCAAGAACTGACCAGATAACCCCCTCAGACTTCCATGCTGGAAACTAACAATTTCCAGTGGCCATGGGTGGTAAAATAAGATACTATAGAAAATGAGGCTAACATTGAGCAAAAACCCTATCATAGATTCCCAAGTGAAATCCTGTTTCAACACCTGGAACTCAGTTTGAAAACACAATGAGGTGTTACTGATGTTAAGACAGATCTTGCTGGACCTTCTAACAATTCTCCCAGATTTCTCATCTTAACTCAAGTTGCTAAAGATTTAGAGATTTGCCCTATATTTTTAATAGTTTTTGTATTCTTTGAATAAAAGATCAAAGATAAGGAGACCTCTGTCTTTCTTATGATAATGTATATTTCAATTATTGTCGATGGATGCTGACTATACTTGAAGGAACAGCAATGACAGAAACCTGCCTTTGATTTAACTGTGCTTGATTTTTTTTCTTGATTTTCAAAACAATTTTTCTTCCTTACTGATACTTATGTATTTAGAAAAGTATCCCACGTACAGTTTCTGGGAAATTTCAAGATTAAAATCATATCAGTAAGTATGAAAGAACATTAGCACTTGAATTGAATTCTGATATTTTTATGTTTGAAGAGGAGTCTCTAATGTACAACAAAAGCCTTGTCTTAAGAACAGAATTCAATTATCAAATGCAACTGAGTTTGCAGGAGGGAATATGTCCCTCATCTTTGACACCATATTTGAAGCTTAAAACAGACAGTTAGGGGCTTTACATTAAAGCCCATGTTCATTTGTTCTGCACTCTTCTCCATTATTCAATTAATTTGCTTTCTAATTCAAACCCAAACCCCTTTTAATTAATGTTTTAAATAGCAGCTTCTTTCATCAGGGAGGGATTCAACAACCTCTCTTTAACATGGCACTTCAGGGAGCTTCATCAAAACATGACAGAACTATGATGACGGGATGGGACAGGTGAGCAAAAACCTGCTCAAAGAAATAAATTTGGAGAAGCATCTTAAAAGATGGTAAGGGGAGAGGCAGAGAGATTTTGGGAAGCGACACTAGATTGGAGGGTTTAGGTAGCTGAAGGCATGGTCACTGAGCTGGGTGATTTAAACAGGATCCACAAGAGACCATTGTCAGAAGAATACTGTTACACCATTCCAGAAAGAAGAGGTAAATGTATATTAGCCCAACACAAAAATACCTCAGGAACTCCCATTCTTATCAGACTGGCAATAATTCACAGCATGATATTTTGCACTAAACAAATTTGATCAGAAGCCCCACAAAGTTGCTTAATGTAGGCAGATGAAATATTTCATAGTTGGGGCAAGAAAACAAGGCATTTTGAGGATTTGGTTGAGGTAGATTCCTATGCAACAGCAAGAACTATTCTGACTGGTTGTACCGATAGTGCCTGTTACTGACACAACAGTAAAATATGGAAAATATTTCATTCTCTTTCACAATCAGAACAAAACGTAAAACAAAATACTGTGGACTCTAGAACCATGACGTTTATCTTCCGAAATTGCCACAAGGTGTGTTGTAGGAATAAATATTTCCTTAAAGTGTCATACATTGAAAGTAAACAGTAGTCGCTTGACAAGGCTAAAATAGAAATGATGGTGTGTTTGTTGTTTAATCAGACGTTAAACCCAAAGCTTTGACTTTGGGACACTTTATAACACCCCAGAAGCTCTCCTATTCTCCTGACCGCTATTACTTCCTCAACAAAAGCACTAAGGGTAGTATGAAGACAAAAAGAAACTGCAGTTGTTGGAATCTAAGGTAGACAAACAGGAGGGTGGGAAAACACAGCAAGCCAAGCAGCATCTGCTGGAGGAGAAGTCAATGTTTGAGAATGGATGTGGGGGTAGGGGGAGCTGCAGATAAGGGGGTGTTGGGGGAGGGGGAGGTTTGCAGGGTAGCGGAATGGTGGTGATAGGTGGACACCAGTAGTAAGTATGATCTGGTTGGCTGATGAGAGGGATGAATCTGGTCGGTAGCTGGAATGGAAGGGAGGTGGTGCTAAGAGTAGTATAGTCAGCCAGCCATTCATCTCATTACTATTTCTGGGACATTGCTAAGGCCCAAGTGATTTTACAACAGTTGAGACATTTCAAAGTAATTTATCATTTGAAAAACCCTGAAACATTTCAGAGGAACATAATGAACTGTATAAATATTTCTTAAAGATGAAAATAAACATAAACTCTTAACTTGTCCAAGTTCTGCATAGAAATGAGATTTAAATATAGAACTTGCAGGAACATATTTCCTTCCCAGCACAGCCTAACAACATCCAAAATGGCCACACCTAGTGTTGAGTAACTGAAGTGTTTGCAGAACAAAGATTCTTGTATATTCTTAAGTCAAACAATACTAGAATAAAGTTGCCTCTTCAGAAATCAGATTGAACTGAAGTCATGGAAAATGAAAGGTCTGACATGCTGAGCTCCTTCTCCTAAGTGCATCCTCTCACTATTGGGAGGAAATAATTGATTCAACAAATTAATTTTTTTTGTCATTTTTATTATACACCTCAACATAATTTTAGGGCCTTTGTAACTCAAGTCAATGGTAAATTCACAGAAAACTATGGTGCTACCCAAAAGTGTAATGGTCAAAAGACCAGGAAAAGTCCCAAGTCTATAACAACAAAATGTGACTTTTCAGACATTATGAACTGCTGATCCTAGTCATAAATGGACAGGAGTCCTTGGTGGGACAGTTTTTTTTTCTCTATTCATTTTGTGGGATGTGGACGTCGCTGGCTGGCCAGCATTTCTTGCCTATCCCTAGTTGCCCTTGAGAAAGGTGGTGGTGAGCTGCCCTCTTGAACCGCTGCAGTCCTCCTGCTGTGGGTTGACCCACAATGCCATTAGGGAGGGAATTCCAGGATTGTGACCCAGCGACAGTGAAGGAACTGCGATATATTTCCAAGTCAGGAACTTGGAGGTAGTGGTGTTCCCATATATCTGCTGCCCTTGTCCTTCTAATGGAAGTGATCGTGGGTTTGGAAGGTGCTGTCTGAGGATCTTTGATGAATTTCTGCAGTGCATCTTGTAGATAGTACACACTGCTGCTACTGAGCGTCGGTGGTGGAGGGAGTGAATGCTTGTGGATGTAGTGCCAATAAAGTGGGCTGCTTTATCCTGGATGGTGTCAAGTTTCTTGAGTGTTGTTGGGGCTGCACTCATACAGGCAAGTGGGGACTATTCCATCACACTCCTGACTTGTGCCTTGTAGATGGTGGACAGACTTTAAGGAGTCAGGAGATGAGTTACTCGCTGTATTATTCCCAGCTTCTGGCCTGCTCTCGTAGCCAGTGTTAATGTGGTGAGTCCAGTTGAGTTTCTGGTCAATGGTAACCCCCAGGATGTTGATAGTAAGGGATTCAGTGATGGTAACACCATTGAATATCAAGAGACGGTGGTTAGATTGTCTCTTATTGGTGATGGTCATAGCCTGGCATTTGTGTGGTGCGAATGTCACTTGCCATTTATCAGCCCAAGCCTGGATATTATCCAGATCTTGTTGCATGTGAACATGGACTGCTTAAGTGTCTGAGGAGTCATGCATGGTGCTGAACGTTGTGCAATCGTCTGCGAACATCCCCACCTCTGACCTTATGATGGAGGGAAAGTCATTGATAAAGCAGCTGAAGATGGTTGGGCCCAGGACACTACCCTGAGGAACTCCTGCAGAGATGTCCTGGAGCTGGACTGATTGACCTCCAACAACCACGACCATCTTCCTACATGTCAGGTATGACTCCAACCACTGGAGCATTTGCCCCCTGATACTCATTGATTCCAGTTTTGCTAGGGCTCCTTGATAACACACTCGGTCGAATGCAGCCTTGATATCAAGGACTGTCACTCTCACCTCACCTCTGGAATTCAGCTCTTTTGTCCATGTTTGAACCAAGGCTGTAATGAGTTCAGGAGCTGAGTGGCTCTGGCGGAACCCAAACTGGGCGTCGCTGAGCAGGTTATTGCTGAGCAAGTGCTGCTTGATAGCACTGTTGATGACACCTTCCATCACTTTACTGATGATCGAGAGGAGACTGATGCGGTAATTGGCCGGGTTGGATTTGTCCTGCTTTTTGTGTACAGGACACACTTGGGCAATTTTCCACATTGTTGGGTAGATACCAGTGTTGTAACAGTACTGGAACAGCTTGGCTAGGGGAGTGGCACGTTCTGGAGGACATGTCTTCAGTACTATTGCCGGAATGTTGTCAGGGCCGATAGCCTTTGCAGTATCCAGTGTCTCCAACCGTTTCTTGATATCATGTGGAGTGAATAAAATTGGCTGAAGACTGGTATCTGTAATGCTGGGGACCATTCGCTGAGGCCGAGATGGATCATCCACTGGGCACTTCTGGCTGAACATTGCTGCAAATGCTTCAACCTTATCTTTTGCACTGATGTGCTGGTCTCTTCCATCATTGAGGATGGGGATATTTGTGGAGTCGCCTCCTCCAGTGAGTTGTTTAATTGTCCACCACCATTCACGACTGGATGTGGCAGGACTGCAGAGCTTAGATCTGATCCGTTGGCTGTGGGATCACTTAGCTCTGTCTATCACTTGCTGTTTATGTTTGGCGTACAAGTATTCCTGTTTGGTGGCTTCACCAGGTTGATACCTCATCTTCAGCTATGTCTGGTGCTGCCCCTGGCATGCCCTCCTGCACACTTCATTGAACCAGGGTTGATCCCCTGGCTTGATGGTAATGGTTGAGTGGGGGATATGCCGGGCCATGAGGTTACAGATTGTGCTGGAGTACAATTCTGCTGCTGTTGATGGCCCACAGCGCCTCACGAATGCCCAGTCTTGAGTTATTAGATCTGTGTGAAGTCGGTCCCATTTAGTACAGTGATAGTGCCACACAACACGATGGAAGTTGTTCTCAATGTGAAGGCAGGACTTCGTCTCCACAAGGGCTGTGTGATGGTCACTCTTACCAATACTGTCATGGACAGATGCGTCTGCAGCTGGCAGATTGGTAAGGAGGAGGTCAAATATGTTTTTCCCTCTTGTTGGTTCCCTCACCACCTGCCACAGACCCAGTCTAGTAGCTATGTCCTGTAGGACCCGACCAGCTCGATCAGTAGTACTGCTGCCGAGCCACTCTTGGTGGTGGACATTGAAATCCCCCACCCAGAGTACATTTTTGTACCCTTGCCATCCTCAGTGCTTCCTCTAAGTGTTGTTCAACATTGAGGAGTACTGATTCATCAGCTGAGGGGGGACGGTATGTGGTAATCAGCAGGAGGTTTCCTTGCCCATGTTTAAATTGAAGCCATAAGACTTCATGGGGTCCAGAGTCAATGTTGAGGATTCCTAGAGCAACACCCTCCCGACTGTATACCACTGTGCCGCCCCCTCTGCTGGGTCTGTCCTGCCAGTGAGACAGGACATATCCAGGGACAGTGACGGTGGTGTCTAGGACAGTGTTTGTAAGGTATGTCAGGCTGTTGCTCGACTAGTCTGAGACAGCTCTCCCAATTTTGGCACTAACCGCCAGCCAAGTGAGGAGGACTTTACATGGTCGACAGGGCTGTTTCTGCCGTTGCCTTTTCCGGTGCGTAGGTCGATGCCAAGTGATCCATCCAGTTTCATTTCTTTGAGTCTTTGTAGCGATTGGTACAACTGAGTGGCTTGCTAGGCCATTTCAGAGGGCAGCTGAGAGTCAGCCACATTACTGTGGGTCTGGAGTCACATGTAGGCCGGACCAGGTGAGGGTGGCAGATTTCCTCCCCTGAAGGACATTAGTGGTGTAGTTATAATGTCACTGGCTTAGTAGTGTTCTGGAAATGCAGGGTCAATTCCCAACACTGCAGCTGGTAGAATTTAAATTCCATTAAAAATAAATCTGGAACTAAAAGCTAGTCTCAGTAATGATGGCTCTGAAATTATTATCTATTGTCATTAAAAATTAAACACCAGTTCACTAGTGTCATTTAGGGGAGGAATTCTGTCAACCTTACTTCATCTGGCTTATATGACTCCAGATCCACACATATGGTTTAAAAACATTTTAACAACAACATGACACTTTAATTGTTCCCAAAAGGCAGAATGCAGGCTTTGCCAGTAATAGCCCCTGTAACATGAACAAGTGAAAAAAATTGCAGAACAGGATTACTCAACTTTCTGGTATCCCACTTAGAACAAATTGATTTTAACTTTGTTGCAAACTGCCATATCCAAAGAATTTTGGAGAATTCACTTAAGGCTTTATAAATCAACAGTTCCAAGTAAAAAGTAATCTTCTGTTGTCCATCATTTAAAATTTGTGCAATTGCTAACTTCTTCCCCTTGTTTTACAATTGTAACAGACACTTTATCAAAAAATTTTAACAAAAAAAAGGGGCTCAACAAACACATCTGATTCCTGTGATTTAATTTCAGTTGACATATGGTACTATATATGTCTCTTTTACAATCCTCACTCGAGAGCATGGCAATGTTCCATTAAACCAGACGTGTAGGGAGAGTTGTCCTGATTTCAATAGGTAGATGACACCAATTCATAAACAAGGCAATGGCTTTAATTGCTCTTCTAGAAAGCACAAAGGTGTGCATTCCTGAGTCCCTTGTGAAAGTATCTTACAAACATTTAAAACCTTAATTTAGTATACCGAATCCCAATCTTGGGATCAAAAAGACATTTGTGCAGAAGAGACTCAGACTCAGCCTTCACGATTGAAAAGATGAAAAAACTATCTTTCCATCACCCTGCAGCATCACTTGCTTTATTTAGCCAAACCTTCCCTTAAAAGAAACAACGATATGTCTCTCAACAGTGGCATAAGAATCCATCTCCTATAGACCTTATACAAGCATGGGTAAAAGAACTGAATTCATCAGGGGAGATGGAAATGACAGTCCAAAACATCAAGACAGCATTTGACCAAGGGTGACATTGAAACCAATGGGAATTGGGGGAAAAACATCACTGGCCGGAGTGGATCAAACATAAAAGTTGATGGCTGTAGTTAATTTGTGCCAATTATCTGAGCCCCAGGATATCACTATAAGAGGTTAGTGTCCTAGACCAAAACATCTCCAGCCACTTCATCAAAAGGATCCTTCTTTCAGTTCCTCTCCTCACCCTGACCCCATTTTAAATTAATGGCCTCTTGTTCCCCAAGTCCTCAAACCGAATAAACAGTTTATAAAACAACAATTTGCAATTACAAAGTACATTCAAGACAGTAAAATGCCCCATTTTAAAACTCTCAAAGCCCTTCATAATTACAACAAAAATATATTAAATTATCTTAGGAGCAAATTACAGATGCTTGAATCTGTACTGAAAACTCCAACAAATGCTGGAGATCACAGCCAGTCAGATAGCATCCAAGGAGAGACAGCAAGCTAGAGCAGTTTAGACTTAAAATGTTGGCTTGCTGTCTCTCCATGGATGCTGTCTGACCCACTGTGATCTCCAGCATTTGTTGTTTTAAGTATCAAATTACTTTCTTTGTCTTCTCTGCACTGCTGGATAAAAGTAATTCCATTACATCCTCATAATTATAGTCTGCCCGTGCTTGGCATCATCCTGTTGAGTTAATGATGAACTGAAAACAGGCAGTAACAGGAATTCAGGGTTGATTTTCTTCCAACCTTACCACACCAAGTCGCAGAAACAACGTAATCAATTCTGCTCAAAAGTAATATCATGGTGAGTTTGAAAAAATCATGTTGTGCAATACTTCAGCTAATTATTAACTGAAACAAACAATATTCAAATGTGAGTGTCATTGGCAGAGACAGCAGTTACATGAGACTTCATAAATGTATTTATTACACTGATGTATTATGCTCACCCAATCAACATTAAGATTTCAAGTAAAGAGTTTAGTTCCATTTTGTTACAACATATTTGGAGAAGACATATTTCATATTTGTCAAGGAGAAAACATTAGCCACCATGTATAAGTTGTTGAATTTTCACACCCTCAGACGACAAAAGAAATGCCTTTGGTGATATGTGAAACGTTGTAAGAGTAACACTTCACTTTGAAAAGAACACAGCTGTCTTCCTTGTGTTTTTAAAAAAATCTTTCCTGCATGTGTAACATATCTGCGTTTTGAGAACTACAGTTTTCATGAAGAAAGAAGAACTTTAAACACAACGCTGTTATTTAATAGTTGTTAAATCCTTTACCCTAGCCTAGGTAAAATTACATCAACCTATTGTGGATTTAGGCTCTGCTACAAATAACAGCACCAACGATCTCCACAGACTTGGCTTGTAATTGATCTGTGGTTTTGTTTGTCCCACACTCTTGTACAGCATGAAGTAGTAACTAACCCAGTCTAGAAAGGATCTTCTATGAAACAGAGTGTTTGTTTTTTTGCCAAGAACATATCCCTTTTGAAAGTATATACCTTTGTCACAACAGTGCAAACTTCCTGATGTGGCTGTTAAATATTCCACATGACAACAACTGTGTAAACAGATCAAACAATTTAATACTCGACCTTTCCCCACCCAGTTATGGATGGAGTGGCTTCATTGTGTGCGCTAAATACCTTGGAAAATGCAAAAATCCATAAAAGACCAAACTTTACATGTCACAATTTAATAACATCTACAATTACTTATGAGTGTGTGGGAAAAAAAAATGATGGAATGACAGGAGCGAGATGCCAAAATACACTGACACACATATTGTACGCAATACAATATTGAATTTAATAGATTACACATTGGTACAAAAGTAAACAAACCCTCTCAAGCATGATCATGAGTGCTGATTATGCTACTCTTCTTGCATTATGACTTGAGAGAAAATATTCAGTGCTCAACACTGGCTGTAGTTGCAATATTGTCCTTCTGAAAGAAGTGAAAGCACCTCAGTTGAGGATGAAATGTGCCCAGAAACTTTTGAGGTATAAAGGCTTTCATTGTTTGAAGGCAGCAAATTGCATGTAAAATTTACTCAGCAAACAAACCACTTTCATTCTTTAGGGTCACAGATTCTCCTTCACATTTTACATAATGTACACCAAGTGCCACGTGACCACCTGCATTCAAAAGGAGATAACATTGTCAATTAGTAACTCAACAATGAGCATTTTTAAAGTGAGAGACACGACTATCAGGAAATTGAACAGTTTCACTTTTGTAAAACGTAAGTTACATTGCCAAACAATTGTACCATTTCATGAACAGTACACTCGAAAACACTTCTTTAAGTCCTAAAAAACTCAGTTGTGAGATTTTCCAGCTATGTCCAATCCTTTTTTCTTTCTGTGACACATGGAAAAACAAGGTTCAGTTTTGCCACCACCCTGGGCAGGTTTGAGGCAGAAGCATGTTGTGAAGCCTATGTGAAACCATAAACTTAAACCAATTTATCAAACAACACTTGTGAAGAAATTATCAACAAGATTTCACTTTCTAACCTTTAAGATGAACTAACACAAATTAAATACGAATCAACAAGTAAATGATACTTCAAATAAAAAAGGTTAATTTCATTTTAAATATTTCATACAAAGATATGTCATACATAACCACCAGTATTCCCCTTCAATAGTTCTGAGGAAGGGTCCCTCAACCTGAAATGTTAACTCCGATTTCTCT
Source organism: Rhincodon typus (assembly GCF_021869965.1). NCBI lineage: Eukaryota > Metazoa > Chordata > Chondrichthyes > Orectolobiformes > Rhincodontidae > Rhincodon > Rhincodon typus. The sequence goes on from NC_063354.1 coordinate 34,548,915, forward strand.
CCACACAGATGCTGCCAGGCCTGCTGAGCTTTTCCAGCAATTTCTGCTTTTGTTCCCCTTCAGCAGGTATGACAGTATTTAAATACACTGTTCCAGAATATGATGTTTTAAATCACGCAAAGTAGGTTGGGTGTCTTATCCAAATAGGATTCTCACCTCAGAATTTCATGGGTGTGATGATCATCAGCAAAAGACACATCTGTGAAATCCCTTTTCCCCAAATCATAACAATCCTGATGATTTCCAGTAAAACCTTCAAGACACCGTGTCACCCTTTCTGCCTGACAGAAAAACTGACCGCTGCCTAAGCAAAATTTGCTTCTACTTCAAGAAGTTGGTGTGTTCCTCTTTCTTTTCAATTGTATCTGCTAGTGTGCATGGATCTCAATTTTCATCTTACTGGTATTGCATCCAGGTCAGGGATTGACAGGTTACATGGCTCAGTATTTCTACTTCACAGAATCACAGAAGTCTTATGGCGCAGAAGGAAACTTAGCCTGTCTGCACCAACTCTCCAAAATGAACGTTATGACTTAATACCATTCTCCTACCTTTCCCCCATACCCTTGCACATTGTTTCTATTCACATAAATATCTAGTGGCATCCTGAATGCCTCAATTGAACCTACTTTTACCTCATTTCCTGGCAGTGTATGCCAGAATTAAACCACTCACTGTGAGAAAAAAACTTTTTCCACCCATCACGTTTGCTACTTTTGGAATTCATGTTAAGTCTGCGCTCTCTTGTTTTTGACCCTCTTATGAGCAGGAACAGTTTCTCCCTATCTGTTCTGTTCAGAACGCTAAATGATTTTGAAAATTTCTATTCGCCTTCTTCTCTTTGAAAAGAACAGTCCCAACCTCCCAAATCTATCCTCACAACTTAAACTTCCCACCCCTGTAACTGTTCTTGTAAACCTTTTCTGCAGTCTCCCCCAATGCATTCACATCCTTCCCATAGTGTGGTGCCCAGAACTACACATAATACTCCAGCTGATGTTTAGCAAGTGTCTTGTATAGCATAACCTCCATGTACCCTATACCCAATTATCCATGACAATTACTTAATCCATTTACAGTTACACAAACTCTTAAAAGTTCTCTCAAATATTCTTAACACACAGTTACAGATTTCACAGATATTTTAAGGAAATTACAAGCTCTCCTTTCTGTACATCTACCGGGTCAAAGACATCACAGCCTCATTTTAATATTTATCAGAGTGTAAAGGATGGTCACTGGACTAATCTCAGTAGGGGGTCTGTCTACACAGCTTGACTAGGAGTACTAGCGGTGTTTGATTGGTATCTATTACAAGACATTTTTTCTTTAATGTTTATTTATTTGTGCAAAATTAATAGATATGAAGTTGATCATAGCTTTTGCCAGTAATACTACGAATGAGTGCTGTTGATTGATACTTTTGAGGTTATGAGTAGTATTTTTCAAAAGAGGCTTTCAAAGCTCTTTGCTTATTTTGTCAGTTTCAGGAGTTTTTCAAAGGCTTGCCAGTGGCTCTATAATTCAATATATTGTGGATACCTGGAGAGTGCATATACAGGAAGAGGAGGACACTTTGCCAAAAGCTTCTAGAAATATTGATCTAAAGCTTCAAACTCCTTGGCAGGCTACCTCCAAGGTTCACATATGGACTAATCTGATGGGGTCCCACAGGCTTCAAGAGCCCACCTGCTTACACAAAAATACCAAGTGAAAGGAGCTCAGCAGGGATTAAAAGTGATATCAGGTTTGCAGTTCAAAAAAAGCACTGGGTCATGACTCATCACGAGTTCTGATTGTTGAAATAACAAGCAAGGGAACAGACAGGAAAATTCAGCCCATTAAATCAGATGACTGAGCGCTCAGTTAATAATGCAAGTTTTGCAGGCTCCTTAAAGATGGAAGCAAGGTAGAGAGGTGGCGGTCTGTATGGTGATTGGGGACTGGGCCAATGAAAGCATAGCCACCGATGGTGGGAGCAATTATGAATTGGGGTTGTACAATTTGAGCAGCACAGACACCCTGGAAGATTGTGAGAAGATTACAGAGATAAGTAGAGCAAGGACATGGGTTGAATTCGAAAGCAAAGGTAAGAATTTAAATCAAGAAGTTGCTTGACTGGGAGCCAAAGTGGATCAGTGAGAAATGTCACTTCGAGATAGTAAGAACTGCCAATGCTGGAGTCAGAGATAACACAGTGTGGAGCTGGAGGAACACAGCAGGCCAGGCTGCATCAGGGGAGCAAGAAAGTTGATGTTTCAGGTTGGGACCCTCCTTCAGAAATAGGGTGGGGGGAGTGAGGGCGCATGGGAGCTCATACTGACAAACAGAATAGCCATTCTGCTGAATTCATGAATTTCTGAAGATGGGTCCCGATCGGAAACATCAACTTTCCTGCTCCTCTGATGTTGCCTAGCCTGCTGTGTTCCTCCAGCTCCACACTGTGTTATCTCAGTGAGAACCATGGTCTTAGAGGAATGGGTTTTCCTGAGAGTTAAAATGTGGGCAAAACTTTGGATGACCTCAAGCTGTTGGAAGATAGAGTGTTGGAAATCATTTCATTCTAAGGAAGAGTTAAGTCTGGTCCATGCATGACAAACGAAGAGGGAACTCAGTAAAGTGCATACTTTTGCCATGCTATGTTAACTCAACATCACCACAATTATGCAAGTCTTTCCTTTTCCTACCATGTTGCTGTTCTTTTTTCTTTAAATTAAGAGCTTTCATTCTCACTGGCACGGCTTCAGGCCAACCCACATCCAAACTGCTCTAAAAATTCTGCTCACATTTTGACGGCTCTTAGAATCATGGAATCCTGACAGTGCAGAGAGGACATTCAGCCCATTGCACAGTGACAAATTTTACCATCACAGTTTAGAAAACCCACACTATTCTAAAACAAACAAAAAAGGTGGCTTACCCCATTTTCCAGTGTTAATGGATCCTTTAAAACAATCCAGATCCAGATCCATATCATCAACAGAAATTCATCAGTTCTTCCTGAGGCCTAACCCTATTTGTCCACCAAGCTTTGCTAAGTTAGTTTTTGAGATATTGGTCAAACAGACTAACAGGGGTGTAAACATTTGCGCTAGCAACCCTCAACCACGAAGGTAAAAAAGTTACAGTAGTTTCAGCTAAAACATGTCAAAGCCATTATATTCCCCCAAAAAGTTTCAATAATGTTACACCTTTCTGTTAAGTTAATTACTTTACAAAATAAATATTTATTTATTTTCAGCTTTTACTAGGCTAATATTTTAGAAATTAGCCTCAAACAAATAGATTGTTGGGGCCACAAATTCAGCTTCAAAAATGCAAGATATTATTCACTATCTTTCTACCCTTAATCCTCATTGCTTAATGCACTTTGAAGCAGATCACTCGGATTTGCAGAACTAGTTCAGCCGTCTGTTTCATTTATTTTTTTTTGCAAATATAATTCTGCTACAAATTAACAAGGAAAAATTATTCAGTATCATTAATCGAATACAACAAACCTCCATTACTGCAGGAAAACTTCCCAAGGTACTACCCAAAAGAAGACAGCAATTAATGTAAAGACGTCTTTTTGGAATTGGAAAAAGGGGGTTAATGGTTTTGTTAAAGCAACTGACTGTCAGATGGTAGACCGAATGATAGATCGAAGAATCTGAATGAAGAGGCCAGACACTTGAATGCTCTGTCACCAAGAATAGAGTGGAAGGAGCTGGAGGGATAAATAGAGCAGAGAGAAAAATGGATAAAAGAGCAAGGAACATATGGCTACCGGAGGTCACAGAGGCAGAATGAGTGGAAACACTGTATGTGAGAATGAGCATTTAAGTCAAATTTTGTTGGGGGGGGGGGGGGGCGGGGAGGTGGAGAAAATGTTCTGGTTTGAAAGATGGATGTGGGGCTAGGTCAACTTAGGATATCTGGTCGGCATGGATGAGTTGGATTGAAGGGTCTGTTTCTGTGCTGTACATCTCTAAGACTCTACGGGTGGTAGGTATCTTGGAAACTCAGCAGCAGCAGTGCAGCATGATTTCTAACATCCTCCTGTAGTGCCAGAAATGGAGAGACTTGACGCAAATCCATCCAAGGATGCTCAGAAAGTTCTAAAGGCACAAAGGTAATTCCTGCGACCTTTGCTGTCACAGACAACACAATCCTGATTATCCTGCAACATCTGTGGTCTTGGGAAAAGAGACACAGATCCTGGTGCAGGCCTGGAGCTGTTCTGCTCAGCTTTATCTCCTCCTCCAATTCCTCACGCATAGTGAAGAGAGAACCCTAGCAAGCAGTCCATGACCACACATTCCTTAAGAATGGAATAGTACAACACTTGTCATTTCAAGGTGAAGCCCTGCCAATGTGCGCAGAAGAAACATTAAATAAGCCCCTATTTATAAACCATTCATTACCTACCATCAGAATCCATTTTTATAAAACCTGTGTATTCTGAACAAAATCAAAACATTGCATTAAAGGAACTAGACCGGAAACAGAGTCACTAGATTCAAACTGCTTGTTTGTTGACTTATCCAAACTTTCTGAAAAGGTATCCTCCCTCTTCATCTACACATATTTCCACACTAAAAACTTCATACTGTTTACTGCCAAGGCTGTCTTGTCCTGCTTCATGCACAGCACAAAATGTCATTTACGATATATATGACCATGAGAGTCATACTACCTCAAGTTTGAGATTCCTCATCTCAATGTTAAATGTGTTGGCTCAGTGGCAGCCTTTGAATCAGACAGTTGTGGGTTCAAGTCTCATGCTAGAGAGTTGAGTACACACCCTCACCAAAACAAAAGACACTCCAGAGAAATACTGAGGAGTTCTGCGCTGTTGATGGTGACATCTTTCAGATGAGACACTAAATAGAGGTCTCTCTGCTTTCTCAGACGGAAATAATTGATTTCATTACAACAGTGACTGCACTTCAAAAGTACTTCCTTGGTTGTAAAGTGCTTTGGGATATCCAAGACACTGAAAAATGCAATATGAAAATGGAAGGATTTCTTTCAAGGCCTGAACAGTGATAACACCCAAATGCCTTCTCTTCATGTTAAAAAAATACATCCTTTACTACATATATCACATTAAGGAATTTATACGTTCAAACATTCAAGATTACTAATCACAGGCAGATCCCAATAAATCCTTTGTTTTTAATAAGACCTGACAAGCAACACTCAAACTGACAGTTAATCAGTTTAGATTCAAATGAAGTCTACTTTAATGAATGACGCTTTTTAATAATTGGAAATAAATATTACGCTGGAGGTTGAGTCAATGATCCATTTTTGGGGCACAAGAGATTGTGATTTACTCTGCATATAGATCTAGCAGTGTATTATACCTACACTGGGTTCTCAAATTGGAAAAAGCTCTTTAGTCATAATAAGGATCTCTCAATTTGAACTCAGGAATTTTTTTTCCCCCAAAAACGTCATGAAATAAGCATGTGAATATTCAATACAAAACTGGCCACTGAACAGATTCTGAATTGCCTGTCTCTCTCACTATTATATAATGGCACACATGATGTGGTCAGACTGTTGTACAATATAGGTGACTGAAATTACTTAGGCATCAACATGAAGCTTTCAAAATCCATTCATGATGCATCAAGAACCATCCTGGACAGTGTGCGTATGCCAGGAATGGACAGGCAAAGTTAAGATCCAAATACCTGGCAAACATTAGGCCATTTCTTCCTATGACCAAAGGCATTCAACCATTTATTTAGAAGCATTCAACCCTGAAATAATACATCAACCAATAGGAAACACAGTCATTCATCATTCCCTTCAGACCTTTGCATCAATTTTAAATTTACAACTTTCCTCATGCAAGAAATTAAAAAAAGATAATATTCACAATACAAATGAACATTTGTTTAATGTTTCAGATAATGGAGGAGAGAAACAGCTAATGGAAATAAATGTGCTGATGCTGGAATAATCAAGTCCAAAACATTTACATGAAGCAGTATTTATTCCATTTCCTCTCTCGATGGATAAAGAACTTAGTACTGCTAAAGAGCCAAACACATGGTATACCCAAGGATATACCAACACTATGCCAACGGACTCTGTGCATATCTACATATGATGCTAAAGTATGAAAAGCAAATTTCCAGGGATTCAATAGATTTCCTCTAAACAAAGCTGGCTCGAGTTACAGTATGTCTGAACATTGAACTAACCAGCATATGAGGCCATTTGGCCCAAGCAGCCATGTTGGCTCAGATTTTCAATTAGTCCCAATTTCCTGTATTTGTCCCAGAGTCAGAAATCTATCATAAAAAGAAAACTGGATAAATACTCGAATGAAAGATAATGAATCTGCTTCCATCACTTTCAGATTTCAGATCTGAGTAACTCACCATACAATAAAATATTCTTGCACTTGGTTTTTTAACCTGTTATCTTTAATCACACGAACATACAAGAATATGATCTGATTTTAACCTCAGCTTTACATTCCTGCATACACCCAGATAATCCCTCATCCCCTTAGTTATCAATAATCTATTTACCTCTGCTTTAAAAATATTTGAGTGTTTTGCATCCACTGCCTTTTGAGGAAGGGAAGTCCAAAGACTCAGCTGTTATATGAAAAAATGTTTCCTCATCGCTGTCTTAAATGGGTCATCGCCTATTTTTAAACTGTCACCCCTAATTCTAGATTCTCCCACAAGATGAAACATCCTTTCCACATGCACCCTGGTCAAGTTTCCTCAAGATCTTACATGTCTCCATTATCAAATTGGACTCTTCTAAACTCCACAGGATACAGATCTAACCTGTCCTTATAAAGGCATTCTGCTCATTCTGGTATTAGTCTAGCAAACTTTCTTTGGACTGATTCCCATGCATTAACAGCCTTCAATAAGTACAGAGTCCAGTACCGAACACAGTATTCTAGATGCAGTCTAACTAACACCCTGTATAACTGAAGCATAAACTTCCTACTCTTGTATTTGACTCCCCCAATAAAGCGTAACATTCTATTTGCTTTCCTGATTATTTGCTGTACCTGTGTACTAATCTTCTGCGATTCATGCACTACGACACTCAGACCTTTCTGCATCTCAGATTTATGCTAGCTGTCCCACCATTTCTGTAATATGATTCTTTTTTATTCTTTCTGTCAAGTGGAAATGAGATGCTGTTCTTCTGGCTTGCCCTGAGCTCTGCCTCAGCACTGTAGCAAGACCGAGACAGAGATGTTGGGTCAGGTAACACGGCATTGTGTTGAAATGGCAGGTGACCAGAAACTCGGGGTCATTTTTGCAGACAGAACGTAGGTTTTCTTCGAAGTGGTCACTTGGGAAACCTGCAGCCTTTTGAACTCAATAGTTCAATAATTTTAGGGCCTGAGCACCTTGTCCCATGTTCTTACCCCAACCCCCAAACACTAGACCGTATCATCACATGGGCTGCTACCACAAACAACCCATTGTCAGCCACTACAGGGTCCACATTAGCAGCTATTCAATCTCCCAGACTAACCTTTACCCATTTCTTTGTCTGCCCAACTGTTTCTCTCTCTCTGGGCTCCATCTTCACCTATCATTTACTCATTGCCCCTCCTCCCACCCCTTTTCTAGCATACTTAGGCAGCTTGATGGCTCAGTGGTTAGCACTGCTACTTCCCACCGCCAGGGACCAGGGTTCCATTCCACCCCCGGGCGATAGTCTCTGTGGAGTTTGCACATTCTCCCTGTGTCTGCGCAAGCTTCCTCCGAGTGCTCTGGTTTCCTCCCACAGTCCAAAAATGATTAGGTTAGGTGGATTGGTCATGCAAAGTTGCCCATAGTGTCTGGGGGTGTGCAGGCTAGGTGGACTAGTCATGGGAAATGCAAGGATACCGGGATAGGATAGGGAAGTGGATCTGGGTGGGAAGCTCTTCAATGAGTCAGAGAGGACTCGATAGGCTGAATGGCCTGTTTCTGCAATGTAGGGATTCTGTAGCAACTTTTTCCTAACTAAAATCAGTTCTGAAGAAGGGTCACTGGTCCCAAAATGTTAACTCTGCTTTCTCTATGTTGGTGCTAGAGCTTTTAAGCTTTTCCAGCAATTTTTAACATTTCTGATTTCCTGCATCTGCAGGTCTTTGTTTTTTTTAATCTCATCAGCTATTTCTTTGGAGACCCTAAGGCGAAATTCATCAGGACTTGTGGACTTGTCAACTCTCAGTTCCAACAATTTATTCAGTGTTACTTTCCTGGTAATTGTAATTTTGTTGAGTTCTTCTCTCCCTTTCAATTATTTCTGGGATGTCACTTATGTGCTCTTTAGTGAAGACTAACGCAAAATATCTTTTCAGTTTGTCTGCCATTAGTTTGTCTCCATTACTAATTTCCCAGACTCATTTTCTATAGGACCAACACTTACTTTATTAGCTGTCCCTCTTAGTTGAAGAATCAGTGACAAGGGGGAATAATTTTAAAAGAGAAAGGCAGGAGATTTAGAGGGGGATTTGAGGAAAAATCTTTTCACTCAGAGGGTGATGGGTATCTGGAATGCACTACCTGGGAGGGTAGGTGAGGCAGGAAACCTCAGAATCTTTAAAAAGTACTCAGATGAGCACTTCAAATGTTACAGTATTCAAGCTACGGACCAAGTGCAGGAAAGTAGGACGAGTGTAGATAATAACGTATTTTCAGCAGTACAGACTCAATGGACTAAATGGCCTCTTGTGTACTGTATGATTCTATGATTTCAAACTCTTCATTTTTTAATATCTGAAGAAACTTTTCCTATCTTCTTTTACAGTTTTTGGCTAACTTTTTCTCATTCTAATTTTTCCCTCTTTTTATTAATCTTTCAGTTATGCTTTTTAAAAAATATTCTGCCCAATCTTCTTACCTGTTACTATCTTTGCATAATTATGTACCTTTACTTTGAGTTTGATACTATTTTTGACTTTTATAAATTGTCCAGTGGGTCCATCCCTTAGAATTTTTCATCTTTGTTGAATGTTTCTATTCTGTGCTTTCTGAAATATCCCCTTAAATGTTTGCCATTCATCTCAAATGACCGATCCTTTAATCTAAATTGCCAGTTCACTTTTGCTAGCTCTGCTTTCATACCTTCATAACTGCCCTTGTTTAAATTCAAAATACCTGTAGTAGTCTTGGACCTACACTTCTCTCCCTTAAAAAAAGTGTATGCAAAATTTAATCATATTATGGTTGCTACTATCCAGGCGCACTTTCATTCTGAGATCAGTAATTAATCCTACCTCATTGATCAGAATCAGGTCTAGGATAGCCTGCTCTCTGGTCAGTGTCATAATATGTTGGTCTCAAACTGTCCTGAAAACATTCAATGAATTCCTTATCTAACTACGTTTTGCTCCACATCTGATTATTTGCATCTATGTGTACGATAAAAGCCCCATGACAATTGCTGTATTCTTCTGTCAAGCTCCCATTATTCATTCCTTGATACTTGTCCTACCACGTGGTTACCGTTAGGGGGCCTGTATGTAACTCCGACAGGTGACTGCTTGCCTTCATCAGTCCTCATCTCTATTTCGTAACTTCTCATCCTTCCTAAATGTCTCACTCTTCAATATTCAGGTTCCAATCTAGGTCACTGCTGCCACATCTCAATTATGGACATTATATCCCACTCACTTATCTCAGTTTTTTCTTTAAAACTACAGGTGGTTCTGATACAACACACGTTTCTTCAATGCAAATTGGTTTTAACGTGATTGAAGAATTATAGAACGCTATTTGTAGAACACAAACTGTCCCTACTTGTATTGGCTATAACACAATTCTGTCCCCATCATTATAAATGTCACGGCTATTGCGTGATTTTCCTGTAACGCGAGATCGCACAAGAACGGAACTCTTGTTATATCAGAACCGACTGTTCATCTGTTTTGTTTCAAGTGCTACGTGCATCCTAATACAGTATCTTAAGTTTCACCCCTTTCTAATTTTTGTAAGATCTAGTCTAATCTGCTGATTTGCTCTTTGATCTGCATTCTTTGTACCTTCCCTGTCATTGTCTCTTTATCATTTCCTACATTAATTCCTTTTCTGTTATAGATTCTCCACTCTGATTCACAACTTTAAATTTGGGCCTTTGTTCCCACTATTTCATTTAAAATCTGCTTTATTTCCCTAGTTATGTGCTTAATGAACACTGAAGCTGGTACGGTTCAGTTGTAGGTCATCTAAACAGTACAGATCTCACTTTCCCAGTATGGTGCCAATAACCCACAAACCAGAACCCATTTATCCCATACTAGTCTTTCAGCCATGCATTCATCTCTCTAACCTTGTTTACCTGCTGCCAATTTGCATTGTGGCTCAGGTAGTAATCTAGGAGTTATTAACTTTGAGCTTCTGCTTCTTAATTTGGTGCTTGTTCCTCATCCTGGCTAAGTAGAATCTCTTGCCTAGTTCTATCTAATGATATTGGTATCCGCTCCCTCCCACTGCAAGTTCTTCTCTAGCTCAGAGCAGATCAATGACCTCTGACTAATTTGCTAGATTTGCTCGGTTATTTACTTTATCTTTCAGAACACCTCATTTAAATGTCCCCTTGACCTTCTCTGCTCTTAGGAGCAATAATGTCACATTTTCCAGCTGGTACCATTCTATTCAAATTCTTCTTCGCCCTCTCCAAGTCCTTGATATCTTTCCTGAAGTATAGTGGCCTGAATTGGACAAAACACTCTGGTTCAGGCTTAACCAATGATAGAAAGGTTTGTAAGGCTGCAATACTCTTGTACTTTACGTAAAAACAAGAGGTTTGATTGTTCCTTTTAGCTTGGTGGCAAGAAACCCTTTAGGTTTCTCTGACATTTCCTTCTGTTCCACTTGCTCCTCCCCAGATTCTCCACAGTTAAAGCCTATCAATTGTCCACCTCTCTTTTCCAAAGAAGTGTCATATTGGATCCAAACATTAAGACTGCTTCTCTCTCCACAGACACAGCCAAACATGTTTGGGTTTCTTCAACACTTGGTTTTCATTGCACAAAAACTAAGGCTGGTGTTCCAGTGCAGTACAGAGGGAGTGCTGTACTGTCACGGGTGCTACTTTTTGCATAGGTCATTGGAACGTTGGCTACATCTACCCTCTCAGATGGATCCTAAAGGCACAATTTCAAAGAAGAAGGTTATTCCTGGTGTCTTGGCTAATATTTACCCTTCAAGTAATATCACAAAAAACAATTATGTTGCTGTTTGAGAGAGATTGCTCTTTGCAAACTGGCTGTTGCAGGTGTTAGAACACTGCAGCAACTATACATCAAAAGTGTATTACTGACTATAAAGCATTCTTGGAATGAGAAACAAGAGCAGAAATTGCTGGAGAAACTCAACAGGTCTGGCAACGTCTGAGGAGAGAGAAACAGAATTAACATTTTGAGATCAATGACTGAAGCTCTTGGAACATTTTTTTAAACTGTGAAAAGCCCTATGTGAGTACACTTCTGTCTTTACTCTCTTTTGGAAACTATTTAATTATTTGGATAATAGAGAAAATATCAGTGTCTGTACAATGAGATTGCCAAATCTGAGGTTCTTGATTATTTACTCTGGAGCTCAGCATTAGACCACACATTCACAAAACACAGCACTCAACTACTATTATCAGGACAGTCTCCAACATTTAACTCAAACTTAATTTTTTCATAAAGGTTTTACTGAATTTTTTTTTTAAAAAAGAAACATTTTAGTGATTTCTGGAATGGACTAGACTTGAACGAATAAAACTTTTCAAATAGCCATCCAGGCCATCATACAAGCTTGAAATGGTGTTAGTTCCAACATGACTGACCCATTCTATACCTACAATCCTTCAGTTACCTTCAGATTCTGCTTGAATAAAAATGAAACCTATCTTCTAAATACGTATGTGCAAAGGCGAACAATCCCTTTAATTGTTGATCCCAGTTCCAGTTGAGCCCATTAACTCTGTAGGTATCCCCTCAAGAAAATCTGTCCTAAAAGACGCTAAATCTCGCCCTCTACTAATTTCTTCTGCGTTGCGTTCCATGAATGAGGGGTGGACTAGACTCAGAAAAAAGTTGAAAGACTATTTCCCACAGATTAGACACGTTCGTATCTGGTGTCCTACGTTAATTGTGAAGCTCGAGTATTTAATTTGGTGAATTCCCCATTAAGCTCATTCTCCAACCAGTTATTCAACCATGTCAAACTTAAGGCTGTAAGAAACACAGTGTAGTCTAAATGCCCATTTTTGTTGTATGAACAAATGTGGTATAACCCCACCTGCAATCTCAGTGAATCTCGCTGTTTAGACCAGTCGCTCTGCTTGCTGCTGTGCTCTGCTGGTTAGTATATACGGGGGACACATCACGTTACTGAGCTCCACGTATCTGGGCTGCTGTGTCTGGGGAGGCGGTGTCTCAGTGTTCCGCTGCACCGCGTCCCAGGGGATGGCCGTGCAGTCCATCTCCCGAGGCGAGTTCGTACTTTTCACGGGTAACCTCTCGGAAAACACTCTGGTCAACTGGGCCAAGCTCTTGGCGTTCTCCATTTCCTCTGGAGGGAGCTCGATGTTGCCCGTGCACCAGAAGAGCCACCAGATCAAGCTGAAGAAGACGATGATCGAGCCGCTGTAAACGAGACAGTCCCCAAATCCCCTACCACCCACCTGCACATTGGCAAAGATGCCAACTAACAGTAAGAAGAGCCCTCCCACGTCCAAGCTAATAGCCATCCAGAAGAAGGCAGGACACCTTCCAATGCCTCTCAGGAGCATCGGCTCTTGCCTGCAGCCCACCTACACACCCTTGCACTTGCAAAAATAAAAAAAAAAGTTTGGCATGTAACTGTTTGTACTGGGTATACTGGCTTCCCGTGACGTAAATCCTGCTCTATTTGGATGGGAAAACGTGGGTTAAATGTTTTTAAAACTAAAGATAATACAATCTAATAAATTTCATTTTAAATGATGGTTTTAAACTGAAATACGTAAAACTTCACTGGAGCAACTCTTCCCCGATAATAAATTTGAAATAGTTCTTTAGACTTTTTTTGGGTTAAAAATGACTAACTAGGTTAAACGTTTCATTAATTGTTTCATTACGTCTGTTTGTGCAGTTGCATAAAACTAAGTGTTATTAAAAAAATCCACATCAAAATCGGTATCAATCCAAAAATTAAAACAATAATCCTCAATGCTCCAAATTTTCTTCGCACGTCTTTAACAGGCTGAATTCATAAATGATACACAGCTTGCTCAAGAAGGTGGTTTTAAGGAATATCTTAAGGGGGAGGGGGTGAATTCTCCACCTAATGAAGCAGGCAGCTGGAGACTGATTAAAATGGCCAATCCCAAGGAGGTGAGAATTGGAGGAATACCGATATTTTGGATGATTTTTAGGGCCGGGGAAAACGCGGAGATGGGAGAGTTTTGAAAACATGGATTAGGTTTTTAAAGCAGAGAGGTTACTTAATGCACAATCAATGTGGGTTGGGGATCAGAATGATAATGGTGAACCAGGCTGGATTTTTGAATTACCTTAAATTTAGCATGTGGGTGGCCAGCCTGAAATGTTTTTGAATTGTTAAATCTAAGATTGGATCAAGGCTTCAGCAGCACAGTGAGCTGATGTAGTGGAAGAGTTGAGTGATTTTATAAAGGTGGAAATCGAGGTGATCCTAACAATGCTGTAGATATCCAGTTGGAAACTCATCTAAGGGGCCACAATCACAGCAAGGTTGCAAACAGTCTAAGTCGTGTCTCAAACATTTGCAAAATAATAAGAACTGCAGATGGCTTGGGGACTGTTTTGTGTCAAAAGCTGAAAACAATGGCTAAATTATAATATATCATTGGATATTTTCTTGTAGGAACATAGGAACAGGAGTAGGCCATTCAGCCTTTCAAGCCTGTTCTACCATTAAATGAGCTCATTAACTGATTTGTGGCCCAACAGCATATTCCCTAATACCTTCGCTTAACAACAAAGATCTGTTTCAGATTTCAAATTAACAATTCATCTAGCATTCACTGCTTTGTAAAAGAGAGTTCCAAACGTCTATGACCCTTTGTGTGTAGAAATGCTTCCTAACGTTTCTTCTAAAGGGTCTGGCCCTAATTTTTAGACAATGCTCCCTAGTTCTAGAACCTCCAACTAATGGAAATAGTTTATCAACCTCGTCTTTTCCTGTTATTATATTGAAGAATTCAATCATATCACCCCTTAATCTTCTAAATTCTACAGGAAGCAGGCCTAATTTTTATAATCTCTCCTCATAACTTCTGAAGTCCAGGTATCATTCTTGTAAATTTATGTTGTACTCCTTCCAAGGCCAATAAATCCTTCTTAGGGTCTCATGCCCAGATCTGTACCTAATACTCCAAGTACGGTGTAAACAGGGTTTTGTATAACTGTAGCATAACTTAAGCATCTGTATACTCCGGTCCTTTAGACACTAAGACCAGTGTTCCATTAGCCTTCTTGATTATTTTCTGCACTTCTTTTGTGGCATTTTAAAGATTTGTGCACCTGTATTCCCAAGTCGCTTTGGACATCCACTATATTTTGCATATCATCGAGAAATACCCTGACCTATGGCCAGCATTTATTGCCCTTGAACTGAGTGGCTTGCTAGGCCATTTCAGAGAGTATTGAGAGTCAGCCACATTGCTGTGGGTCGAGAGTCACTTGTAGGCCAGACAAGGTGAGGATGGCAGATTTCCCTCCCTGAAGGATATTAATGAGCCTGATGGGTTTTTTCCTGACAATAGGCAATGGTCATTGGTAGATTCTTAATTCTGTTTTTTTTATAAAATTCAAATTCTACCATGGAGAGATTTGAACCTAGGTCCCCAGAACATTAGCTGAATTTTTGGATTAACTAGTTTAGTGATAATACCGTTAGGCCATTTCTTCCCCTCTAACTGCTGCTAGTTAATTCTATTCCACACCAAATGGTTTGAATAGTAAATACACATGCAAACTTTGCTTGGCACAATTTTGGCATGGTCAGTCTTTACTTGCCATAAATGTGAGTCACCAAAATCAAACAGCCATATAGCCTGGTCACTGATCTGTACAGCCCATTTGCTGTGATATTCTTTTTCAGAGACATAAGAAATCAAACATTTACACGCATATATTATGAAAGTTATGAACTAACTGGGTGATATAAGTTTATGTAAATACACAGCAGGTTGAATTGAATGGGCTTCATGGAAAGATTGTTTTATTCTCAGGTTGATCACGATAATCTGTCAACATAATTTCACATATGACTGATTTTTACAGTGATCATCAGGGGAAATGAATTTTATACCACTCAGTACAAGTTTTATCCTACAGACGGGGTTTGACCACAGCCATATGCAATGTTTCCAGCTGCTCTGACTTTTTTCGGTATACTGCCTTCGAAGTTTTCTCAATGGTATCTGGATGAGACCGGAATAATAGCTTGTTAGAGTTCATATTGTCCAATTAATGCCAGCATCTGTTTGGATTAACCAAACACAAGATAGTTGGTACAATTAGGAAAATGGTGCAAGTTGTTTAATGTATTTTTATTTCTCTTTCAACTTTCTACATACAGTTGAAAGGCTGGGCATCTGTCAATACTATTCAGTAACATAGCATTTGGAGTGCGTTGTAGTGACCCGGATTATGTGATGATGCAAAGGACTTCCAGGACTCTTGGTGCAATTTGTTGACAATTTCATCAACTAGGCAATCATTCATGCTTTAGCATGATATGATAATTAGGTATAGTTCTTAGGGCTAAAGGAGCAAAGTGTATAAGGAGGAAGCAGGAACAGGGAACTGAGTTGGATAGTCAGCCATGATTATACTGAAAGGCAGAGCAGGTTTGAAGGGTCGAATAGCTTAGACGTGCTCCTAATTTCTATGTAAACATATCAGTAAGCCAACCCTTAGACATGACTCAGCCATCATCTACTGCAACTCAACTTAGATAGTCAGTAAGTGATTTGGATGAAAAGCACAGTATAAATCATAATTGAAATAGATGATGCTTTGCAAGGATTAAATTGTCTCAAATTATGGAGCTGAAATTGAGTGTACAATGATATCCTTGGTATTCAGCCTCAGGCTTTGCAAGCTATCAAGAATGCTGGTCAGTCAACAGTTCCTTTTGAAAGTCTATACTTTATCAAGTATAAATATGGCACAATGCCACACGTAACTTCCATAGTACTTTACATGCATCCTCCATCAATGTCATCCACTCATTTGGGTTGTGCACAGACTGCCTGCTGATTCACATAACCAGCTTACCTTAATGTGATATAGATGACATTCCTAGGAGGCAATTCAAGCTAAAATGTAACATTTATATTATGAAAGCAATATATGATTGGGGATAGTACTTAATCTTTGGTTATGTAAAACCACACTGGATCTGTATTCTCTATTATGATGCTCTGTCAACTTATTCTATATATGTTACTTGCAGTCACCACACTGAAATGGTTTTTCAAAATGGAAACTTTAAAGTAATGTGTGTACTATTCTGTCACACACATAAATATTTTACGATACCAATGGGAAATGAAAAGAAAATCAAGCATATTTTCTTAGCACTAAGTCAATATTTAATATCCCTTTCTAAAAAAAAGTTGAGAGTTTTTTTTTGAAATTTATGAAACTACCAAATGGTTGCAGGAAGTTCCATCTGAAAGCCAAGATTATTTGTACATTTGTCCCGACTAGTTACAGATTTCAACAAATTTGCTTTGTAGCCAGAGAACAATTTAAAAGATTGAAAACATTCTTAACTGAAAGAACATGCAATATTAAGTCATCTTCTCGTACAATGTGTTCAGATTGAGACATAAGCTGTCCATTTTCTTTATCATTTCTCTACTAAACTAAATTACCTACTGTGTCCTGTCTTGTGGAGTTTAATGTTAGTTTTCTTTTGTTTTTATTTTGCTTTCTTTTAGCTCTGTGGCCTCCATGCATTGTACATTATTTTATCCTAGGGGACAGGAGGTGTTCTTGTAATCCTAAATTCTATTCCATAACAAATGGCAAAGAGGTGTTCTGAGGAAATAACTCTGATTTCTCTTCACAGATGCTGCCAGATCTGTTGAGCTTTCCCAGCAACTTCTGTTTTTGTTTCTGATTTACAGCACCCGCAGTTCTTTTGGTTTTTATCAGTTGTGGTATACTGGGTTTATTTTTCTTTTTCTGAGTCAGTGGCAATAAGATCTATATATTGTTTTTATTCATTCATAGGATGTGGGTATCACTGACGTGGCCACATTTATTGCCCATTCCTAATTCCATTTGAGAAGGTGGTGGTGAGCTGTTTTCTTGGACTGCTGCAGTCCTTGGGATGTCAGGCTGTTGGGCAGTGCTGTAAAGAATGAAGTTCCAGGATTTTATCCCAGCGACAATGGAGAAATGATGACATGGTTTCAAGTCAGGATGGTGTGTGACCTAGAGTGGAACTTACAGGTATTACTCCCAAGCATCTACAGAACTTGTCCATTTTAGTGGTAGAGATCACAGGTTTGGAGGGTGCTGTCCAAGGAGCCTTGGTGAGTTGTTGCAGTGCAACCTGTAGGTGTTAAACGCTGCTGCCACTGTGCATTGGTGATGAAGGACATGTGTTGAAGGTGGTGCCAATCATACAGGTTGCTTTACCCTGGATGATACTGCATTTCTTGACTGTCACTGGAGCCAATACCCATCCAGGCAAGTGGAGAGTATTCCATCATGCTTGACTTGTGCCTTGAAAGTGAATACTGCGAACGCAGAAGGTGAATTACTCATTGCAGAATTCCAAGTCTTTTATTTGCTTTCATAGCTGCAGTAGTTATATAGCTGGTTTGGTTCAGTTTTTGGTCAATGGTAAGCCAGCAGAAAGTTGATGATGAGCGAATTCAGTGCTGGGAATTGAGTGTCAAGGGGAGATGTCAGATTCTCTCTTTTTGAGGATAGTTATTGTCAGGCACTTGAGTGGCAAGATTGTTTCTTGCCAATTATCCTTCCAAGCCTGGATGTTTTCCAGGTCTTACCACATATTGTAGTGTGCCTATTACATCTTGACTGGGATCAATTAGATCAGTCCATTACCAAAAAATCTAAACTAATGGCCTACAAGTAAGTTTTCTGATGGCTCGCACACAGGGAATAATAACACCTGGCACTAAATGCTGATGATTACAAATAGAAACACTATGCGGGAGCCTCATTGTTGATATGGGCCAATTATTTATTTTTACGATACTCACACTGCTATTAAGCTGTACATTTTAGGGAGGAATTTATTTGTGCAAAAAGGTTAAGAAACAATCCAGTACCAAAGTTTATAGGGACTACATTTCTATGTTTAGATTCAACAGTATAATGTGAAAAGACTCTAGGTTCTTTACGGAAATCTAATATTAAAGTCATAGGTAATGCAAAAACAAGTGTTGGAGAAACTCAGCTGCGTGTGTGGACAGAAAAATAGAGTTAACATTTTGAGTCTGGTACAACTCCTCCTGCCAGACCTACTGAGTTTCTCCAGCACATTCTGTTTTCATTTCTGACTTTCAGCATCAGCAGATTTTTTTTTGTTTTTATTAAAGCCATATTGCTCCTCAGTGGCTACAGTTAAGATCACCAGAAAAAGCTAAAAAAAAGGATGTTCTTCTGACTTTGATAGGTAGTTTAATATCCCAGCACAAACCATTCTGAGGCAATGGCCTAGTGGTATTATCGCCAGACTGTTAATCCAGAGACCCAGATGAGGTTCTGGGAAGATAGTAGGAACTGCTGATGCTGGAGAATCTGAGATAACAAGGTGTAGAGCTGGATGAACACAGCAGGCCAGGCAGCATTAGAGGAGCAGGAAAGCTGACGTTTTGGGTCTGGACCCTTCTTCAGAAATGGGGGAGGGGAAGGGGACTCTGGAATAAATAGAGATAGGGGGAGCGATGATAGAAGGTGGATAAAGGAGCAGATAGGTGGAGAGAAGACGGACAGGTCAAGGAGGCGGGGATAGAGCCAGTAAAGGTCAGTGTAGGTAGGGAGTTGGGATGGGGGTTGGTCAATTGAGGGAACACGGACAAGTCAAGGAGGCGGGGATGAGGTTGGTAGGTAGAAGGTAGGTTCTGGAGACCCAGGTTTGACTCCCGCCATGGCAGATGGTAGAATTTGAATTCAATATCTGGGATTACGAATCTAAAGATGACCATGAATTGATTGTTGGGGAAAAACCGATCTGGTTCTTTAATGTCCTTTAGGAAAGGAAACTGCCATCCTTACCTCATCTGGCCTACATGTGACTCTAAATTGCTCACTGGGCAACTAGGGATGGGCAATAAATGCTGCCTGGTCAGTGATGCCCTCATCCCATGAACGAATAAAGGAAAAAAAATAAGGTGTAGATTTCTGATTTCAATGTTTCATGCTGTGAGTTCTCGATTTCTGTTCACTAATTCAGTGTGGTTGATGGTGGGGGTTGGAGAGAGAAGGTTAAATCTTCAGCCAGTTTTAGATCCTAAGATGAAAAATGACAGAGACTGAGACTGTTACTCTAGGTGATGCACACTTTTTGCAGACTGGCCCTTGCATCGGCATCCTGCTAAGATGGTTAGCTAATGTATGGGTGTATCATACAATGAAACTGGAAGTGACTAATTGGCAAAGATCATCCAGAACTGTTACTTAAATACTCCTCTAAACAAGCTTACATTTATTCAAAATAGTTTCTGTTAGTTCCTTCCAAATAAAAGAATTTCTAAAATTAACTGTGGAAATCACAGCTAAAATTTCAAATTCTAACTTATGCTGTATTTAAACAGAAACAGAAACAGAAAGATGGAATAAGTTTGTCAATTTAATTCTACTTTCAATTATTTTAATTAACTTTTTATTTCCTAGTGGAGTATTATTGAATTTAAGGACAAAGAAATCCATGTGGGTCTAATCTATTTTCACATAAGAAGTGAAAAATCGTAGAGATTTTTGTAAAATTTATCTGACAATAGATCTGTGAAATACTGTAGGATATGTGTTTATGTTAGAGGCACTATATAAATTAATTGTATTGTTGAAAGATGCAATTCATGCTTCACATGGATGTATTCATAATCTGTCTGAGACTAACATTAAGGTAGTCTTGTGCAATGTTCAATAGTTTTTCTACTTAAGAACTAAGAAAATTACACTCTGTCAATTTTAACAGCCGTTGCTACGCCAAAAATGATCGTTTTCAAATCACATTAAAAATCCACTCAATACAAAGAGCCAACTTGAAGTATGCTTGGACAAACAAATTGTAGTGCAAGTATTTGAAGTAAGGGTTAACACTTTACTGTGCACATATAATTTCCAGTGGAGCAAGGCAGATATTTAATGATTTAAGTGCAATACTTAGCTTGATGCATGTTTTAGTCTCTTGCAAAGACACCCAAAATTATGCACCACATGAAAACATGCATATTTTCTACCAGGCCTACTGTTAAATCGTTGGCTTATATTCATGAGAATACTTACAAATAACTTTACATTGTAACTGATAACATTTTACTGGCAAAGCTAATTTCATGACTTCAGAAACTGTTTGCGACATATTGGACAGCTTTACTGATTGATGCAACAACTCTTGCTCATTCATTAGTTTGTTGCTTAAAACAGCTTAATGCTCAGAATTGGATAGCTCTGAGAAGCCATAAAATTAAATTACTTGATAAAGTTACATCAGGTAAAAATGTATAAAAACAAGATACCCACTGAAAAAAGTTTTCCTTTTTTTCAATGATCATCAAGCTAATAAAATTCATTAAATGTTACATTGTGACTTTATTCCATGTGTTATGACCTTTCACAGTGACTACTCTTCCGTTAAAAAGTATTTGATTGGCTATAAAGCACTTTGGGATATCCTTGGTTCATAAAAGGTGCATTATAAATGCAAGTCTTTCTTCCTTTCTCACCAGTTTCACTGACGCTAAGGAATAAATGAGGAGAGCTTTTCATACACCTCCTTTAACTTCCACAAGCCCATGTAAACATGAATTACAGTGTACATCAGGAGAAATCCACTCACAGAAACCATCAGTTTAGCAATCAGCTCCTCTGTAGCGTAGTTCTATCTCACAAGTTAAAGAACGATGGTGGTTTGTGGTTCCTTAAATACCTTGACATAGACTTTTGTCTTTGTTTTTCTTTGAGGATAGGGAGCCAGACTAATCCAAATATGAGAAACATCATCCCAATGGAGAGAAAGGCAGGCCCCAGTACATTGCATGTTTTCTTTGTGATTTGCCCAAAATACAAACCAGTCATTATGGACCCCAAGAAGAAAAAAGCCCCTCCAACTGACATGACAATGATAGGTTTGTGGTAAATTTCCCAGGCAGTCCGTGGCTCTGATGTCCAGATGGATACACTTCTGGAACTGCTGTAATATGTGCTTTCTGTATGGTTGGTCAGCAGATCTTTGGACTCAGAGCATAATCTCATGCCTAGATCAATGTTCTCAGTTGAACTTGTCTTCATCGCTGGATCTAAGTGGGTGCCAACTTATCCGTACCTGTGCTTAAACAGATAAATATATTATTGAAGACGAGCACTAACTAAATCGGTGGAAGAGAAAATTAAGCTATTCACTGGAAGAAGTCAATCATTTTCTTCAAAGATCATTGAAATAATAACAGTCATTAAGTGTCAGATTGTGACTTTATTCCAGGTACACCATATTCCTCTAAGTTCCTCATGTTGATATATTTCCAAATGTCTAAATATTTTTCAAACACTTAAAAGCAGAAATATAGATTTATAAAGTACATCACCATCAATTCTCACTGGCAGTGTCATTACAATAGGATGCTAAAATAACCGTTCCCAAAACAGGAAAAAGTGAACTGAGCAGCTTTTTAAAACATAATGGATAAACAAATCGATAGGCACAAGCTTCCAAGTTTGTTTAACTAAATTGGATTATACAAACATGGTTGAAAGAAAACCTTTGAATTCAAGCCTGGCTGAAGCAAATAGGAACTGCAGGGAGCTGCAACCGTCTCACTGATTTCTACTGAGGCATATGATGAATATGAAAAATGGCTCAAATGCAGTTTACATTTTGCTTTGGGGGTTCTATTTTTATAAGCTGGCATATAGTACTTCTTGTAAAAAGTTATTGTTATAAACACTGGAAGTTAAATTCAATATTAGACATTCAGTTGCTAGTGAATGGCTGCTGATGTGATCCAGGGATAATTATTTACACAAAGGAGATCAGAGAAGCAATTAAATAATCTCAATGCAATGCTGTCAGTGAGTATATCATGGGTTTTACAATGCAGAGGCAGTTAATCAATGTGTGTGAATCTCACTTTAAATTAATATACATTTAATCATTTTGTCTATGACATTGTCACCTCCACTAGTCCTATTCCACCCATCACACAGTTCAATAAACACTCAATGAGTTGGTTCATAAATGCTTTGCTTTTTTTGATAAATGATTGGAAATATAATCTTGGTGAGATTTATTATTCTGTCTGCAATATAAAGAACAGGAATGTGACTTTGGAAAGGGATGAGTGCCACTGTGTGTCAGCCTCATGTCCTTTCATATCTGGAGCCCAGTTTTAAACCTAGGGCAAAGTGAAAAGATGGAAGGCTAACTATGAAAGACTGTAAGAATTGAACATGAAATGAGTACAGCTGGTAATAACTCAATAACTTTCTTCAAGCTGTGAGTTTACTCTGCAGAAATGCCCAGAATTTTGCATTAAGCTGAAAACCTGAACTCAAGGTACCAAGAGACTAAATGGGTAGGAACGGTAAAAAGTCAAATTGATGCTGTATGAGGTTGTCTCCAGAGACTGGGAGTTAGGCTGTCAGCTGGGACAGAGTAAAGGTAATATCACTCGATTGAGAAGTGAGATTAATCTGGTCCAGGTGATGCAGGTAACATGTATAATTTGTGCTGTATGTTCACCATGACTGTGCTATGCTACTTAACTTGTCAAACTCTGTTCAATGTCTGCACACATAACAGAGGGAATAGGAATAGGTAGCCAGGGAGGTGAATTCAGGAGACTAGCCCAGGGAGACAAACAGGAGGCTGGAAGAACACAGCAGGCCAGGCAGCATCTGGAGGAAAGGAGCAGTCAACATTTTGGGTATTATCCTTCTTCAGGATTCGATGTGGGGGTAGGGGGAGTTGCAGATAAGGAAGGGGGGAAGTGGTGGAGGCAGAATGGTGGTGATAGGTAGACACTGGTCGTAGGTACAACTTGGTTGGTCGATGGGAGGAATGGATCCGGTTGGTGGCTGCAAGGGAGGGACATAAGGTGGAATGGAAGGGAGGAGGTGGAGCTGGAAGGGGAGGCAGAGGATGGGTGGGAAGGTTCTTTGAAATTGGAGAACTCAATGTTGAGTCCTCCGGGCTGTAGAGTGCACAGGCAGAAGACAAGGTGTTGTTCTTCAAATTTGCGTTCCGAGTCGCTGCAACAATGGATGAGGCCAAGGACGGACATGTCGGAGGGGGAGTGGGGCGGAGAGTTGAAATGGGCAGTGACCGGGAGGTTAGGTTGGCCGTTACGGGCCAGGCGGAGATACTCGGCGAAATGGTCACCGAGTCTATGTTTGGTCTCACCGAAGTAGAGAAGACCGCATCAGGAGCACCGGATGCAGTAGACTAGGTTGGAGCTGATGCAGGTGAAAGTCTGTCTGAATGGAGTTGCAGGAGGTGGTATGTGGGCAGGTGTTGCATCTTTTATGTTTGCTGGGGAAGGTACCAGGCAGGTTGGAGTGGTTGGTGGGGAGTGTGGTGCGAACTAAGCAGTAGCAAAAGGAATGGTCCTTGCAGAAGGCAGAGACAGGTGAAGAAGAATAATATCCAAAACATTGACTAATGCTTTCCTCCAGATGCTGCCTGGCCTGCTGTGCTCTTCCAGTCTCCTGTTTGTCTACCTTGGATTCCAGCATCTATAGTTTTTTTTATTCCTGGACTAGCCCAGGAAACCTGAATGCAGTGCCACAGAAACATCAACAACCTCACCCAAATTATTATGGTCAGCGAATGAAACTTTCAATGGCATCCTGTATCCACTAGACCTGCATTCTTCTAAGCAACTCATCTCTCAGTAAACTGTGATGAGGACTCAAATTTACTGTTCACATGCTTCACCTCACTCTCACACATCTACCAATGCTGTAAGCCTCTTAGTCACATCCTACATACTTTATACACTTCTGGCAGGGAAAAATTACGTTAAACTTGTCTAGAACCTTAGGCAGACCACACTTGACAGATCTGCTCACAATTCTAGTATATTTATATTATTTAAAAAAAAAGGCACTGGAGTAGGTAAAAGGAAGATTTACAAGGATGGTACCAAAACAGCAACATTATACCTAATAGGAAAGTTAGAACAGGATGGGACTCTCTTGTCGAGGAGAGAAGATTGACATGATCAATGTGTTTAAGATCATGAAGAGGTTTAACAGATTAAACATACGAAAGATGGTGAAAGCAACTAAACTGAGGAACATAAATGCAATATAGTCATGAACAAATCAAACTGGAGCAATGTCTTCACCCAGAGGATGGTTAATTTTACTTCCAATAGATAGAAATTGAGGCGAATCACATTTCAGGTGACACTGTATAAACTTATGAGGGAGAAAGATATAAATGGTTAAGCTGATAGAGTTAGATGAAAAAGGTTTGGAGAAAACTTCTGTGGAGTGTTGGACAGCTAGTCAAGTGATTTGGACATTCTATGTAATTGTTTGGAATGAACTGAAACAATTCTGCATCTTTTCTGTTATGTTCTTGTCACACACATTTTAACAGGATTTACGTCACCACATTAGGCATGGGGAAGGATATATCAAACACAGTGATGA
The DNA here is from genome assembly GCF_021869965.1 of Rhincodon typus. Classification (NCBI taxonomy): domain Eukaryota; kingdom Metazoa; phylum Chordata; class Chondrichthyes; order Orectolobiformes; family Rhincodontidae; genus Rhincodon; species Rhincodon typus. The sequence goes on from NC_063354.1 coordinate 34,573,762, forward strand.
AAATAATTCTTCCTTAATATCACAAATTACCACAGATGACAAGAAGCTACTGCACACAGCTTGATAACAGTTATATACTGTAATAAGCAATGACAGTATTATTTCATGGTAATCGAGTTTAGATTGGCACATGGTGAATTTGCAATTATTATATCACAATCAATAACCTTAAGTGATGTTGCCATCATGAATCAAGCGTTTTAGCATCAAAGTCTATGCAACATGTGACAGTAGCACAACAAGCAGATCAACAACAGAATAAAACTGTCCACAGTAACAGCAAAACTTATAATCTAAAGAAAAATATTTGGAATGATTTCAGGGACAGGGATAAAGTTTATGAAATACATATAGTTGGTTTAAGATTCCATGTGGACTCTTCGATAAGAATGAAAAAATTTACTATTCCTTGCATAACACCTCTAGTGTCTGTTTTTGGTTATTCAATAATAGAAATTTCATGTCCGCCAATTTATAAGGGAAGTTTTTTGTAATGTAAATTACTGCATCTAATGAATTCTAATGAATATACATTGCAGGGTGTTCTAGAAGAATGCTAGAATTAAGTTGCCTCTTCACTGCACCTGAGACTCACTGTTGCAGAAGTGTCATTTTGATCAGATAATTGTATTACTTGTGGTTAGCACAGAAATCTGTGAAATTTATCATGCAATGTCAAGCAGCCCTGGATAGAATGGTTATTATATTTTAATAACGTTTTTTAAAACTATATACAAATTAGGTCAACTCCTTATTTCTGGACATATTGTTAATTATGAATCTTTGACAAGGAAATTTTTTTACAGGATGAACCAATTGAAAGCCCATATTCTCTCAAAGCTATGGTTGAGAAGGCTGCACTTGAATGCCAAAGTTTGCACTCCTACACATACTGTTTTCCTGTCATATACAGTTAATAATTCTGAACTGCATTCTCTATCGCTCTAAACTGATCAACTTGTGTAATTAATAAAAATTGTATTATTGAAATACAATGTTTGATATCCCAGATGATGACCATGCATCTTTTTTAATAGGTTTCCACTGTTGGAGGTCTGTCTCTACTGATCATTATTTTGGCCGTTACTCTGATGGGGAGTGAAATAACTCCACGAAGGCTGGTATCCCGTCACCAAATCACCCTTTATTTACACGTGCATAGTACATTACACTGACCCAGCTAACACAGGGCCGGCTCCTACAGTAAGGAGAACCCTGACACTTCTGTGTACATCTGTCAGCCAGGACCCCCCTGATTTGACCAGGTTAACAGCCCCAATAAGGGAACTTATGTCCTATGACATCCACCTGGTTGACCTAGTTCCAATTACTGCAGGGAGAACTCACTTGACTTCAAACATTGCAGTAAGTCAGACAAAAGGAAACACTTCTTTCAACAGCATCTTCCAGATCCACAACCTCTACTGTCTACAAGAACGAGTATTGCACATATGTGTGAACACCCCGACAACAAAATCCACTCCAAGTCACGCACCAACTTGACTTGGGAATACATTGCTATTGCTTCACAGTCGTTAGGTCAAAAACCTGGAAGTTCCTCCCTAACAGCCATTCCAGAAGATTCACTACCACCTCTCCAGCTCAGTTAGTGATGGGCAATGAATGCTGACTAAGTCAATGATATCCACGTCCCTTGAACAAATAGAAAAAAAATGTTATTTACAAAATTTTCAAAAGCTTGCTTTGATTTTGATCATTTGCATCAATGTTTAGATGTTATATAGTTAAGCCTTGAGTGTTTCATTTAGCATCTTTTTCATATTCACTACGTATTTGTTATTTTACCAGTGGTTTCATTTTCGAAACAGAAACATAAGAACAAAACTGAATGAAACTTGAAAATGTGAAGTCGGGCTATATAAACTAGAAATACAGGCATTGACTGGTGGGTGGGGTCACTGAGCAGACAGCTGATCTGAAGAGTTTATAGCACGGTGTTAAACTCATTAGTTATGGACTAGCAAAAGCTGAAAATGCGTTAAGAGATCAGTTATTTACACAGACCATCAGGTCAGTCCTGAAACATTATCAATATAATTAAATTTCTATTTGGAGAGTCAGATAAGATGTTTAGAACATTAGTTGTACAGGTCTAACCCACTGAGTGAAGGGAAGGGTTGGCCATTTAGAATAATTAAAGTTTTGGATTGGGCTCTAGGAAAATTTATTTGATTCATCCAAACTTTTCTAAATCTAAAAAAAAACAAATCCAAGAACCATAGAAAAGCAATAGTTAAAAATTAACACACTGCATCCAACACAGAAACAGAAACAGAAGTTCCTGGAAAAGTTCATCAGGTCTGGCAGCATCTGTGAAGAAAATTCAGAGTTAATGTTTCAAGTCTAGGAACCCTTCCTCAGAATTGCATCCAGGTGGATTGGAGGATTGAAGATGTTTTTTAAATGCAAGTTGTTGCCAATGGGATTTTTTTCAAATTTTTAAATGTAAGTTAACATATTTTTGTCTACAAACCATCAGAATATTTTCCTATGTATCAGGTGCTATACAGAGACACGGTTTGCTGGACTGCTGGTTTGTGATGCAGAGTGTCACTAACAGTAAGGGTTCAATTCCTGCACTGGCTGAGGTCATCATGAGGGTCCTGTTTTCCTGGTCTTGCCCCTTACCTGAGGCTTGGTGACCCTCAGGTTAAACCTACCATCAATCATCTCTCTCTCGAATGAGAGAGCAGTCCTATAGTTTTCTGGCACTATGGTGGCTTTATAAAAAGACATGTGTCTAAGTTAAAGTGTGGCCCTATTAGGTAGAGCAAACCACCAAAGCTGTCGTTGGACTAAAGTTTGCAGGATTGACATGAAATATGATCATACTGAATGAAGCCCGAAATGCAAATTCAGACTATACAAAGTAGAAATGCAAGCATTGACAGATGGGTGGGATCACACAGCAAACAGTTGAAAGGGAGCTGTTGTAATGGCCCAGCGCTGCTACCTCACAACACCAGGGACCTGGGTTTGATTCCAGCCTTGGGTGAAATTTATTGCTGAGAAAGTTTAGAATTTGACCTTAAAACCAAAAATCCAGTAAAAATTATGTACCTGGACAATATTACATCTACATTCGATTCTGTTAAAGTTGAATCATATGAGCTGTTATACTGCGTTGATTCAAAGCTGTCTCCACTTCACAAACCCTGGATTTATAAATTGACTGATTGCAACAAGAGCATTGAAACTATTCCAGTGAGTATTTCATAACCTTTTTTTTAACATGATATACAGACTCCTTCAGGTTGGATGCAGAGCAAGGTATAGGTTGTCAAATTGTCCAAAGCTATACAAGCTTTGTGCATTATAAATGAACTATTTTTGGAAGCAGGTACAATGCTTTTACCATTTTGTCCACACCAATTTGCATAACCTTTCAGAGTTCATTAGTACGTGAGACCACACCATTACCAATGATTCTGCATGTCAAAAATGCTTTATACAGTGCAAGCTCACCTCATGGTTGTTGAAATTTTGTTCCTTAGCAAGTAATTCCATCTCCCTCCCTCACCATTATCTGAGTCTAAAATAGACTTTTGGTATTCTTGGTATTCTGTTGGACTCTGAGATCAGCTTTTAAACCATCTCCACCCCATCACCAAAATCACTTACTTTTACTTCCTTACTGTCACTCATTTCTACTTCTGTCTCAGCTCATTTGCTAATCAATCTTCAGACTTCCAACTCCACTATTCTATGCTGTCCAGCTGGCCTCCCGCCTTCTGCTGTCAATTTCGATCTTTGCTGCCCATATCCTGCTTTGCACTAAGACCCATTTCCCCATCTTGTCTGTGTTTACTGACCTGCATTAGCTCTTAGTCTAACAATGCCCCAAATTTAAAATTCTGATCCTCACATTCAAGTCCTCCACAAACTTGTTTATCCCTGTTTCTGTAGCTTCTTCAAGCCTCACGACTGTCCGAGATGTCTACATTTCTCTTAGTCTTTTCTGATTGGAGTCCCTGATTTATTTCACTCCACCATTGGCTGCACTGTCAGCTTTCTAGGCCATAATCTCTACACATCTCCACATCACTCTCCTCTTTTAAGACAGCCCTTATACCCTATCTCTTTGGCTGCCTGTCCAAATATCTCTTTAGGTGCCTCCAGGCCAAATTCTGCTCATATGAAGCATCCTGGCACATTAAGAAGGTAAAATCACCATAGTCCCTCTGTCTCATTAGAGAGACTGGTGGTCATTTAACCTGAGGGTCACCACACATCAGGCAAGGGGTAGAGGTTAAAAAGGTCAGGGTAACATTGGCTGTTGTGGGAATTGAACCCATGCTATTGGCATCACCAGCTGTCCAGCTAACTGGCTGTGCGGCGCATCAAAGAGAGCAATATAAATGCAATGTGTTGTTGGTTGGCAGTCAATGTTCCTCTGCTTTAAACCAAAGAGTGCTCATTTCCTAAGTATCCAATTGATTTGGGAATGGGTGGGTAAGAGATTTTAATATAGCTCGTTTCCACTATCATTACCAGACTGCTGGCTTCCTAAAGACCAGACATGGAGTTACTCTGCAAAACTGTCCAATTAACCCCTACCTATCTACCTTCACAGCTCACTAGGAGACTATTTCCCTGTGGAGTTATTGGGTGTGGCTAACAGTCTGCAGGAGACACTGATCCCTTTCTGCCTTCGGAGAGATATTTGCATTGGGCTGCTGTTTCAGCTGTTCCTGCACAAGCTCCATCGATCGTTGCATATCGCCCTCGACCTGGGCGACTGGAATTTCCAGTCAAACATCTGCACCGAAATCCCTCCCAATGCTGCAGATCAAAAGAGCCCACAGACAGTGTCTGCAGAATTCACCATCCGCCCACTCGGCCCGTCGTGTCCACGGCTATTGTTTCTGACTCTGTCACCCTAACATTGTGGAACCTCGGCCAGATAGCATTCACATGTCATTTCACTCATATACCTGCCCTCCCCCACTTCTCAATCCCTGAGCCCGTCCTTGAGAGAGTTGGAGGGATACCTGGCACTCTGGAAAGATTTGTGGCCACTCGCAATCTGCTTCTAACTTGGCCTCAACTGTAAATATTTGGTTAAAGTTGAAGGGCACTTGGAGTCTCGCTTCAGACTCACATTATCCTTTTCAGCGCCAGTCTGTGTTTCTATAAGTGGCGATTTCTGTCTGAAATTACAGGATTAATATACCATGGTTTCTAGAGGTGGGGTAGAAGAAACTGAACGATTGCACGCCACTATTTCACACACACAGAGAAACTGTGCTTTCCGTCTCTAACTCCTCAGGTCAAACCTGACCGATCGCTGTCGTTACTGTTTTCCCTCTGATTACTTACCCACATGAACCTCACGAGAGATACTTACTTTAATCCACTGCCTCCTTCCTCTCTCTCTCTCAAGCGACCCGGCTTTGAAATGCCCCGCCAGGTAAACGGACTAACGCTGCGCTGGAAGGTCCGACAGAGGAGGAAACATAGCTCAGTGTTGTAAACAGCCACTGATGGTTCTTACTCTGAACATTGACAGGGAGGTCCTTCCACAGGGCGGATAAACTGAATGACATCATCGATGGGCTAGGCTCAGGTTAGAAACTGCAGCTTCTGGATGTTGTTGGTGTTCCGCTTGCAGGACAGTATCTAAGTTTCCGACACATTGTGGGGAGGGGACGCTCAACAGTTGTTCCGTCTGTAGCTCCTTAATGTCCTATAATCTGCTGCGCAGCCGCAACATTAATGGATCCAATTGTACATTTGAAAAACTTTGCATTCATTCCCAGTGTTGGCATGTTGGTGCGAGGGAATGAGAAATTCCTTGCCCCCAGCCCCCACCCCGCCCAAGCTTTCAGTCAGCATCATAAACGCCTGTCTTACTGCATTGTCCCAAGAGCATTCAGGAAGCCAGCCAGGAGAAAACCTCCAGCTCAATTATCCATCTTAATCTGGGATGTTCATGCTCCTCAATGGTGCCCAGTGGCTCACTTGCTAAGGCTCCTTAGATAACACCTTCCAAACCAATGATCTCCACCATCTACAAGGACAAGAGCAGCAAGTGCATGGGAATATCACCATCTACAAGTTCTGCCACAAGCCACAAGCCATGCTGACTTGACCTGACACAACCTGTCCATCTTCTCTCCCACCTATCAGCCCCATCCACCCCACTGACCAATCCCCACCACTCCCTACTTGCACTCACCTATCACCATCTCACCTACCATCCCCAGCCCCACCCCTCCACTCTATTTATTTTGGAGCTCCCTTCCCCCTCCCTGTTTCTGAAGAAGGGTCCATACCTGAACCATTGACTTTCCTGCTCCTCTGATGCTGGTTGGCCTGCTGTGTTCCTCCAGCTCCACACTGTGTTATCTCTGACTCCAACATCTGCAGTTCTTGCTATTTCTTGGAATCATATAATTTTTTTTTGCTAGTGCTGTGTTGAAATGCTGGAACTCCCTCAGTAATAGCCTGTCTGTGTACCTACACCACATGAGGAATGTTGGATCCTATTGAATGGCACATCAGGTTTGAGGGGCTGAATGGCCTATTCCTGTTCCTATATCTTTTGGTCTTATGGACTATGGCAATTCAAGAATATCACCCCCTTCTCCAGGGCAATGAGGAATTGGTAATAAATGCTGGCCTAGCTAGTGTTGTTCATACCACATGAACAAATAAAACAAAATAACATATGAAAGGGCCAAACCTTGATATAAAACATCAGATCATTTTCTATTTGTTTACAAACACAATGCATTGAAGTAAACTTTTAAAGATTTATTGCAATACTCACTTGTAACCTTGCCACAATGAAAGTGTTATGCTGCTTTCTAACCTTTTACTCAACAAAACAAACTTTGCCAATTGCTCTTAAAGAACTCAAATATAAGCAAAATACTGCAGATGCTGGACATCTGAAACAAACATAGAAAATGCTGGAGAAACTCAGCAGGTCTCCAGCATCTCTGAGGAGAGAAACAGCGTTAACATTTTGAGTCTGATATGACTTCTTCAGAAAAAGTAACTCTGAAGAAATTTGACTGCTGGCCAATCTGCAATGCCTGTTTTATAGCTGGGCAGCAAATCAGGATGTATCTGTACAAAGCCATAATCTGGTTTAACTATAACGTGGCATTAAAGCAAACTTAGCAAACTTAGACTTTGCAAAAGAAAAGAAAGCACTGGAAAAAGTTTGTTGGTCTGGCAGTTTCTTTGAAAAAGAAACAGTTAATATTCTAAGTTTTCTGATCTATTGTACTCGTACTGGGCTTGAAACATTAACTCTTGTTTCTCTTTCCATGGATGCTGCCAGACTGGCTGAGTTTCTCCAGCACTATCTGTTTTTGTTTCAGATTGTCAGCATCCGCAGTGCTTTGCTTCTATTCCAAGTTTCTAAGAATATTTAATATAACAAAGGAAATCTTAGCCTGTACATTCTAGTACAGATTTGATCATTTTAGATGGGCCGACCTTTCTCCTATAGATTTTTCTTTGACAAACGGACCAATTAGAAATTTGATTTGTGGTTCTTGGTCATTAGGCCTCGGAACAAAAAACTGACAGTTCATCACTTTAAAAAGGCATCTCTGGATATCAGTGAGTGCATGTCTGTGCAATGCTCCATTCTCTGTGGCCAGGACATTGTTTGAAGCTAACAGCATTGAGTGGGTTTGCCAAACCTGCATCTCTCTTAGCAAATGTTACTATTTGTACTAAATGTAAACCAATAAGAGTCTGACAAATGGTATTTTGCAAATTATGTTTACCTTCTGACAATTATTGTTAATGCTTGATCCCTGCTTTTTAATATTAGCAGAATAACTGTGTTTGGTATAACTCCCCATTGAGAATTAAAATGAATGCATTACCGAACTGGCTTTTCAAGAGGAAATTCTGGGATTTAGGGATAGATTGGGGAACGGGATTGATTGGATTGCTCAATGGAAAGCCAATGTAGACTCAATGGGTTGATTGGTTTCCTTCTTTGCTGTAAATGTGTCTGTTTGCTGTAAGCAACAATAATGGGATTGAGGGCCTGCTTAAATTATTAATGCATTGCACCCATGTTATTCAGTTACCATGTGATCTTGCTTCATAAATTGATGATAATCTCTGCTTCCAGAATGCACTTATTTTCTCTTCCTTTCCATTTCTGCATCCTCATGGTTTAATGCATTTCTGACATGGCTCTTGGTTACACTTAAAAGACACTTCATTGGCCGTAAAGTGCTTTAGGACATTCTGCTGCTGTGAAAGCCACTATATAAGTCCCATTTTTTTCATAGTTTGAATGTGAAATGATAGTTTAATTATATTTTGTAGGATGAAATAGTGATTCCCTACTTGAGAAACAGAAGATTTTCTCAGTGTTCTGTGTCTTATGAAATCCTGAGCCTTTTCCTTGTAAATTGTGCTTACAACTACACTACACAGCTTAAATGAAGCAATCACTCTTTGCATGTTTTTCCAGTTTAAAACTTGTCTTCCAAAATGGATAATTTATGAGAAATTAATTATCTTCACATACATTATCTTTTATACAAATATAACTTAGAACTGCACTTTTACCGAGCAAGTCACACACTAACAATATTTGCGCAGAATTTTTCCCAACAGTTTTCAAGGATTTGAGTCTGGATTATTTATGGTGAGAGTACTTAATTTCAAAGGAAATAGTGATTATTTCCCATATGCCAGTATTTCATTAATTCTGATGTCCATTGCTCAACTTCAGTATTATTTCTTAAATTTGGAAATGATTACACAAAAGGGATCCATCTAAGATAAATTACTCTGTGTGCAGTTATTGCAGTGACAAACTGTTAGCTGTATTTATTTATAATTGGGCAGTGATTCAGTGTTTCAGGAAACATTCAGCAGAGTTCCAGTATCTGCTGTTCTTTGTTTTATTATCTTCAACCCCTGCAGCATTTGAGTTCTATATTACACATATGTTGCTCAGAAAGCAGAGCTACATTCAGAGAGTGTAGTGGACGTTGGAAATAGAATTGTGATTTGGAATGCATTGCTCGAAAGGATGGTGGATGTGGATTTGTAACTTTCAAAAGGGGAGAAAATACATTAAATACAATTTACAGCTTGGAAATAGGACATTTGGCCCAATTAGTCTGTTCTATACTTCACTTCCTTATTCTCCCATTCCAATGATCTTGGCTTAGCCTATCAGCCACATTTATATTCCCTCATGGACTCATATAGTTTCCTTTCTAATGCGTATAACTATCCACATGCCAACGATTCACACTGAAAGGGAAAACTTGCTGGGCTATAAGGAAAGAGCAGACCAGTGGGATTATAATAAGCAAAACAAGTACTGGAACTACTCAGCAGGTCAGATAGCACATGTGGAGGGAAACAAAATTAACTGTTCAAGTTGGTGATCCTGCCAAATTGGATAGCTACTTGAATGAATCGACACAGGCACAATGGGAAAAATGGCGTTTTCAGCACAGTATGAGTCCAAAACCCCTCGAAAAATGATGTTCACAATGTAATTTTTTTCCAAGTGCAGAATTTATAAATTTACCCCCATTCTCCTTAATGCGGGCAGCCGGCATCAATATTGAAGCATTCTGGTGGAGGTCTTATGCTCATCTGGGGCCTGGCCACAGTTTCTGACTTTTACCACTGCTTCACTTTGATATTCTGCAACTCCCTTCCTACTGAGAGACAGGCCTAATACAGATACTTGCAAAACACTGCTGGAGTGGTTCCTGCAGTTGAACTGATAAGAAAGAAGCAAACTGGGAGATCCTTAGAGAAGATAACTGAAGAAAGTTCAATAACAGGCATTAAACACAAACTGGAGTTGCACTCTAGCTCTTCCATCTCAAGGAAAACTGAATGGGTGAAAGTGAGGCCTTAGCTTTGTATCATTTCTACATCAGGTTTTGGCTTGACCATATCCATGACTTGACTTTACCTGCAGTCTCGTATTACTAATTGATAAACAGCAAAAGGAATCTCCTTAGAGATCCAAGTTGATACCCGTAGCGTTGATTGCTCCTTTCCTCCAGATGCTGCCTGGCTTGCTGTGTTCTTCCAGCCTCCTGTTTGTCTACCAAGGGGAACCTCCTGCTGTCATGGCCAACACTTAACCCCAAGCAGCAGCAATATAATGATTTCATTGTGGGACCTTGCTGTGTGCAAACTGACTTGTGGCATTTTTTGACATTACATTCATGACTATATTTCAAAACAATTAGCTGATACCAAGTGCTTTGCTACTACAATGAACAAGATCTATGTTGTGATGTTAATTACAACTATCTGGTTGTTGAAGTTCTGTGAGCTGTTAATTATACATGTCTCTTTGTCAGACTTCATGATAGTACCACATTTGTCAATGTATAATTTCCTTGCTAAAGTTAAGTCTCGAGCTCCTAACACCTTTTCCCAGCTTCCCATTAATTTCAAGTTCTCCTGTTCAAATTGCTATAGACTATTGGGTTACAGTGTGTTATTTGTGTGATGCGGCTGCGATTTACTGTTTACTTTAGGGTCAGTGTCAGGGCTTAATTAAACTTTGATTTTTCAAATAATTTATGTGCATTTAGTGCTTTTGGAAGTGATGAATGTTTATGTTGGAAAATGAGATCTTCATATTCGGACAATCTGGACTAACAGTGCTCTGACCTCAGTTAGATTCAAATTCATTATGCTGGATGTAAAAGAAAGAAAGAATTTACATTTATATAGCACCACTCACAACTTCAGTAGATACCAAAAAGCTTCACACTCAAAGAAGTACTTTTGAATTGCAGTAGCATTTGTAATGAAGGGTTTCTGAAGAAGGGTCTCGACCCAAAACGTCAGCTTTCCTGCTCCTCTGATGCTGCTTGGCCTGCTGTGTTCATCCAGCTCTACACCTTGTTATCTCAGATTCTCCAGCATCGGCAGTTCCTACTATCTCAGTAGTACAGTGTTGTTCTTCAGCCAACCTCCCCACCTAACCCCTGTTTCCAGTGGTTCAAAACTTCCCACACTGCCATCTATTTCAAATGGAAGGTCAGCAGCCTCAAATGTTAACTTGCTGCCTGATCTGCTGAGTTTTTACAGCATTTTTTAAAAAAACTTCTACTATGTACTGATTCTATTGCTGGTTACAAGCTGAGGTAATAAAGCTTGTATGTATATCTTACATATATAATGCCTTCTCATGTTAAAATATCTTAAGTTAGTACTTCATGGGTAAAAACTTATTATAAAGGTAAATGCATCACAGACACAAAGAGTTTTACCAATACAACTACAGTGTTAAATCATATTGATTGGGATTGGCTGTCTTCCATATCTGTAGGGACAATGAATGTAGTTTGGGGAGACATAGAAAACAAATTGACTTTTGAGTTTACACACAGATTGTGCTCACCTGCAGCAGATGGTAACCCTTAAAGTCAGGAAGCAGGGATGAGTGTGGGTGGTATTCTTTGCCAATAAATGTGCTTTGTTTAAAAGTGTTAGGGCTGTTGCATTCTCTTGTGTTCATTCACTTACTATTCATCTTACAGTGCTATGTATTCATTCATTTTTAAAAAGGATTTGTTTATTAATTGAAGACAAATTATATGTAAAGAAGACATTTATACCTAAATGACTAGACTTTGAGTGTAATAATTCTAAATTGACAGGTAAGGGGAACAAAATCAGAAATAGCTGGAAAAATGCAGCAGGTCTGGCAGCATCTGTGGAGAGGAAGCAGAGTTAACAATGACCCTTCCTCAGAACTGACTGTAGCTAGGAAAAGGTTGGTATGTATGCTGAAGATGGGGTGGGGGATGGAGTAAACGATAAGTGGAGATGGAGCTGAGAGAGAGAGAGAGAAAGAGAGAGAGTAACAGATGGGCAGACAAAGGAAGTGGGTAAAGGTCAGCCTGGAAGAATGAATAGTTGCCATTAGGGGCCATTAGTGGCTATAATGGGCTGTTTGTGGTAGCAACCCATATGACAGGTGGTGTTGGGATTGGGGTAAGTACATGAGAGAAGTTTAAGCCATAACATTATTGAACTTGATATTGAGTCTAGGAGGTCAGGAGAGTGTGCCTAGTCACTGTTATTTTTGGAGTATTGGAACACTGCAGTGTTGTTATCAGCTGTAATCTCAGAGACAGATTCCGTTGATAGCAATTAACGAACACTAACGTGCTCATTTGTCCATGTTGCCCTGGTTGCCTCTCTGACATCAGTCATTTTGCTGCTGTGTTTTGGTGATAACTTCATTCTGAGTAAGTGCAGAAATAGGAATTAAAGTTTAACCTGTAACTTTGTTAGGGTTTAGCCATTTATTGTGGCCTAGGTCAGAAGCTGGTTGCGCTGCTGTTTGTCCCACCCAAGATCGCACAGGCCTGAGCTAATGAGAAGCTGCACTTAAACATTCTGTACAAAGCTAATGGACCAAGCTGGTGGCAGAAATGTGAAAATTAGAGCAACTTTTTTGTAATCATTTTCTGACTAAATTGATTGAAAAATGTGCAAATAAATATTCACAAGCACAACTTTCATGTTGCCACCTGAAAATGTCACAGTGAAAATATCTCAGTGCAAATAAAGTGTGCAACTTTTCTTTCTCAAAACTTTTGATTGAAAATGTTTAAATGTAAAATATTGTCCATGTCTTATTTTATAATAGTTTTCCTCTTTTGACATATAATCTAATCGCTTGTAATATTGAGTTTCATCCAATAGATGTGGGGATTCTGGGCTAGAAATATTATTAGTCAGTTTTGGTGCTGAAATAAAATTAATATTGCCCCCAGAATCACATAATCATTACAATGTAGTTGGAGGCCATTTGCCTCATGTGTCTAACCAAATTTCTGAATGAACAATTTGCCTAGAGGCATTTTCTCTTTTTAATTGTCTTTCCAATGCTTCAATTGAACTGCCTCCACCACTCTCTCAGGGAGTGTTTTTCAGACTGCTATGTGAAGAAAAGGTTTTCTTTGAGTCATTTTTGTCTTTTATAAATTATTTTAAATCTGTGACCTCTTGTTCTTGATCCTTTTCCAAGTGGGAACCATTTCCCCCTATCTATATTGTTCATACCGCTCATGATTTTGAGCACCTCTTTAAATAATCTCTGAGCCTTTCTTCGCCAAGGAAAATTGCTCCAATTTCCCAAACCTATTTTCATAACTGAAATTCTTCACCCTGGAACCATTCTTGTGAATCTTTTCTGTGCTTTCTTCAAAGCCTTCACATCCTTCCTAAAGTGCGCAGCTCAGAATTGGACATAATACTCCAACTGAGGCTGCACTAGTGTCTTGTACAAGTTCAAAATAACTTCTTTGGTCAAGTGTTGTACGCTCCTACTAATCAAGCCTATGATACTGTATGCTTTATTAACCACATTGTCAGTAAGGAGCATTTTCCAGAGGTTAGATCTTAACCAAAATTGGGATTCTTGCCTCGTTGACATATAGCAAGATGCCTCCAGAAGCAACTTGCTTGACATGGACAACCATGAGCCATCCACCTTGTTGTTGGTGGAATGCTGGGTAAGGTGTGGTGAGGAGCATATATAGGTTGATGGCATTTGTGGACTCCAATGCTTGTTGAAGTGATGTGGAGTTGCTAAGAGGCGTACCTGATACTCCTCAGAATGGTGGGTAAAATTTTTCCATCCCAGGGGTGTGGACAATAATGACAAATACTGATGAAAGTCCAAACAATCAGATTGAGTTAAACTGACATAGTTGTAAGGCCTTCCTTCTTAGATAGTGAGATCAAATTCACTCAGACAATGTATTTGCTTTTCATTAATAACCCAACTCATTGGAACTAACTTCTCCCTCTCAATCAACCTTGGCCAAATTGAAATACTGAATGCTTCAAAAACTCAACTGCATAAACCAAGCAGGTACTTGTGAATTTGGGTTCTTCCCTTTCACTGCGGGTGTGTTGTGACCATATTCCTTCCCTTTAGATGGAACCACTTCTATAGTGATTAAGGCACAGTGTCTCCCTGGGCCATCACTTCCCCCAGTTGGACAATGGCAACATACCAGCATCAGCTTCTCAGCTGGCACGTTTGAGGGCAGGGACAGGCAGCACCTTATCCCTTGCAGTTCATACTCTCATGCAGAAGCAAAGGCAGGCAGGCAGCGAAGAATCAATGTGAAAAGGAGGATGGTAGTGCATGGCACACTGCTGTGTCAACAACACAGCTGATGCATGTACCAGCAGTTCATATAACAAGGACACTGCACATACCTGAAATGCATGAAAGGTGAAGGTTAGATACAGTCAGTGGGACAAGGGGAGACACCAGTTTGGAATCCCACCACTGTCAGTCCAGGAGCTGGATATTTTATTTTCTGAGGTGAGAGTTGGTCTAATGGAAGTCAAGGGATCTGTGCTGGTGCAGTCTGGGGATTGGGCCATGCACTGTCCTGGCAGTCAAGCAAGGCCTTGCTGGTCGCTTGGTCAAGTGTTATTGCAAAATCAGTCTGGAGGAAGGGTTGCAACCAACCAGGGGCTGAGTCAAACAGAATCCAATATGTTTTAGGGACAATCTATAGAGTCATGGAGGCTGCAGGCAACTCAAGTCTGGTGATTGGCCTTCTTATATCTGGTAGCTGACAGAATGATCATAGTGATAGGAGACAATGTAAGATAGTATGGTAGCATCTGGTAGGTTATCTCGCTACTTGTGAGAACTTCCAATTCGCTTGCCGCACGATTCACTAAGTAACTCACACAGCAACTTGGCATAGATAATGAGCTGAAAAGCAGGTAAATTGTGTAAGATAACCCACTCTGAGCAATGGCAGTTATGGTGCCATTCAACACACTGGACACCATACTTTGTGGAGCTGGAGGAACACAGCAGGTCAGGCAGCATCAGAGGAGCAGGAAAGTTTGCTGGTTTGACAAGGGAAACCATGAGCCATCCACCTTGTTGATGGTGGTATGCCAGGCAACATGTGTGGTGAGGAGCAAATATAGGTTGTTGGCATTTGTGGACTGTGATACTTTTTGGAGTGATGTGGAGTTACTGAGAGGCATACCTCATTTGGGTCGGGACCCTTCTTCAGAAATGGTGAGGGCGAAGGGGCCTGGGAAATGAATAGAAGGAGGAGGGCTGGGGCTGGGGAAGGTAGGTGGTGTGGTGATAGGTGGTTGTAGGTTGGGGAGTAGTGGGAATTGGTCAGTGGGAAGTGGGGGGCGGATGGGTAGGAAAGAAGACGTGTTGGTTGTGTCAGGTCAAGGAAGTGAGAGGGAGGAGGGGTAGGGCTGGGGGAGGTGAGGTGTGATGGTGATAGATGGATGCAGGTAGGGGGTAGTACGGATTGGTCAGTGGGATTGGTGGGGCAGATAGGTGGGGAAAAAGATGGACAGGTTGTACAGGTCAAGGAGGTGGGGATAAGAGGGAGGTTTGGACATGGGATGAGGCAGGGGGTGAGGAGATTTTAAAACTGGTGAATTCTATGTTCAGGCCATCGGGAGCAGCACCTCATATTCCCCAGGTGGAATATGAGGTGCTGCTCCTCCAGTTTGCAGGTAGTGTCATTGTGGCACTGGAGGAGACCCAGGATGGACATGTCACCCAGGGAGTGGGAGGGGGAGTTAAAATGGTTAGCGACCAGTAGGTGTTGTCCAATCAACATTCAGACCTGCCTACACAGCTGTATCATCCCCAATGGACTCCAAACAATGTTCAGATAATTGATAATACCTTCTGGTTGCTAACCATTTTAACTTCCCTCCCACTCCCTTGCTGACATGTCCATCCTGGGCCTCCTCCAGTGCCACAATGACGCCACACGCAAACTGCAGGAGCAATACCTCATATTCCACCTCGGGAGCCTACAGCTCGATGGCCTAAGCATGGAATTCACCAGTGTTAAAATCTCCCCACCCCTGGCCTCATTCCACATCCAGCCCTCCCTTTCATCCCCGCCTCCTTGACCTGACACAAAATGTCCATCTTCTTCCCCAACTATCCACCCCACCCATCCCACTGACCAATCCCTACTACTCTCCATCTGCATTAACCTATCACCATCCCACCTCCCCTACCCCAGCCCCACCCCTCCTCCCTCTCACCTCCTTGACCTGACACAACCCGCCCATCTTCTTTCCCACCCATCCGCCCCACCCTTCCCACCGGACAATCCCCACTACCCCAGACCTGCATCCACCTATCACCATCCCACCTACCTTCCCCCAGACCCAACCCCCTCCCTCTATTTATTTCCCAGCCCCCTTCCCCCTCCCCATTTCTGAAGAAGGGTCCTGACCCAAAATGTTGACATTCCTGCTCCTCTGATGCTGCCTAGCCTGATGTGTTCCTCCAGCCCTATACTGTGTTGTCTCTGACTCCAGTATCTGCAGGTCTTGGTATCTTTGGGCACCATACTTTAACTTTAGAATAGAAAATTCTGCCTGGCCACTTTAAAAATACTTACTGTTTGATGACAGCATCTGGTGGTGGTTTGAAAGCCTGTTGGTGTAAAGTGTCAGACACCAGCCTTGCTCAGAGGAACGCCATGACACCGTCATTAGGCCCCTGTCGGGTTATATGGCTGCCAAGTCTGCTGAAATATTGCTTGACGTCTTTCAAGAAATCCTAATTATGCAGAATGTCTTACCTCAAATTGGTCATCTTTGCTCCATTTTCCCTTGGAGAATGGCAGCAACAAAGAATTTTCCCATTTTGAGTCCAGTTGCAGTGCTTTTGCTGCAGTGGTTGAGCCCAGATTCTCATCATGGTGTGTATTTACTTATCCATCCACCCTAAGCCTTCTGGAAGAGATTTAAAAAAAAAACTATATCTATTAAAAACTGCATCAAAGAGACGATATACATAGTGCTAATATATATATATAAAAAGCTTGTATTTATATCGCACTTTTCATGACTCAAAGTATTTTACAGCTAATGAAGTACTTTTGAAGTGTCATCAGGGCAGCAAATTTCACAAACAGCAATGTGATAGTGACCAGGTACTCTGCCTTTCTGCTGTGGACTCAGGGATATGTATGGGTGAAGACACTGATGGTAACTCCCCTGGTCTTCTTTGGAATAGTGCCACAGGATCTTTTACACTAACCTGAACAGGGGACTTTAGTCTCATTCAAAAAGTGGCACTGTAACAGTTGTTTTGACACAGAGACAGGCAGATAAACCAAATCAGACTTTGTACGTCTGTATTCACAACACAGTACAATTATACCCTTTGCAGATCCTCAATTGTTACTTTAACGGTTCCAAACCAGACTTTTGAATGACCAATCCCAGATTTTGTGAATAATTAATTCCAGACACTGGTTTTGTATCTTAAGCAAAAGACTTAATTATTTATTAAATATACAATAATTTTAGCAGAGAAAAATATGAAACAAGATAATCTAATTAATGTCTATGCTTTAAACCAAAACATTTATTTCCAGCCCCCATTCACACAAAATACAGACAGACAAACAAACACATTTAAGGTGCACATAAAAGGAAATAAGAAATCTGGCTGGATTATATAAGTGATTTTCATGATGCATTGTTTCACAGGTATTAATGTTTATTTCCTTGTTGCTTTTTGCGAAATGTCACTCAGGGTCACCTTTTCAGTTCACCCAGGTAGAGGTAATAATTCTTCTAACTCAGTTTTTTACTCTTTGGTCTTCTGAAAGCTGGTAAGGGATGTTAGATAGGGAGCTTCCAAAATCTTCATGCTGTGTTCGTCAGCAGCCAAACACTTGTCCCAGAATCTGAGATAACAAGGTGTAGAGCTGGATGAACACAGCAGGCCAAGCAGCATCAGAGGAGCAGGAAGGCTGACGTTTCGGGCCTAGACCCTTC
>NC_063354.1:34601581-34769351 GCF_021869965.1 Rhincodon typus
TTGAAAAAATTGAGCTGTTAATCATGATTATTTGCATGCTAGTGTATTGTGTTTTAAAAGTCGATGTTTTCCTTTTATAAACTAGATTCCTGAAGGAGGTGAACCTCTAAAAATCTCAGTCACAACCTTTATATAAGGAAAATCTCATCACTTTAAGATCTCTATGCTACTTTGCAAATAATCATGATTAACAGCTCAATTTTTTCAATATGTACTTTGACAGTCCCAATAGTATCGCTGAATATTGCCAAAACAAAAGTAAATAAAATAGAATGGATCGTTAGGTGAATTATGAGACATTTATTTCTCTAATGGCTTTGCTTTCACAACTCAGACTTGATACCATTTCCAGCACATCGTCTACAGGGAAAGTGCTATGGACCTGTATGGCATATTTGGCACCAGTTAACCACTATAAGCACGGTGTCACAATTGCACATCATTTATTTATTTACATATTCATACAAGGGATGAGGGCATCACTGACTAGGCAGCATTTATTGCCCACCCCTAATTTCCCAGAGGACACTCAAGGATCAACCATATTGCTGCAGGTCTGGAATCACATGTAGGCCAGATCAGGTAAGTGAACCAGATAATCCTGACAATCAGCAATGGATTCATGTTCATCATTAGACTCTTAATTCCAGTTTCTTTTCAAATGAATTCAAATCCACCATCTGCTGTGGCAGGATTCGAGCTCAGGTCCCCAGAACATTATCTGGGTCTCTGGATTAACAATCTAGCGATAATACCATTAGGCCATCGCCTCCCCCTCAGAGGCTTTATACTGCCAGAGGCAATTCAAACAAGTAGTGTATATGGACTAAAGTACAAGTGTAACGCAGTGAAAAAGACAAGTGATTTGTGTGATCTGTACACTCTCATAACCCAGTCGGCCAAATAAATTCAGACCCTCATAATCTTGAATTTCAGGAAGAACGAGTTGGGCTTTTTAATACAACATAATCAATCCCTGCTTTTTGTGTCAATCCCGAAAAGACTTGTCCATTTTTGAGGATTTGTTGATGCTGCAGACTTGGTCAAGTTTCTTGTTGACCATTATGACCCTCCTTTACTAATCTCACCGAGAGCCTTCAGTTTCATGAATGAGTTTCAAGGACCCTCACCTCTCAGCAGTCACAACAATTGTCACAATACGGGGTAACCATAGCCATAAAAACTATGTTACAGTTGGGAAATGAAAATTTTAAAAATCTCTAAGCAAACTCTGAACCTGATTCCAAACTGCCGTGTTTTAGATTTAACATTAATTCTCGGTATGTCAGCATTTCAATTAAGGCCAACATTTATTACACATCCCTAAATGCCCTTGAGATTGAGCCACCTGTGTGAGCCATTGCTATCCGTGTGTGTAGCAAGGCCATTACAGTGCCGTTAGGAACAGAGTTCTAGTCTTTTGACCTAGTGATAGTGTCACAGTGGTGATATAGTTTCCAGCGAGGATGGTTTGTAGCTTCTGGGGAGGGGGCGGTGGTGGGTGAGGGCTGAGGGGATGGGGTGGGAAGGGAACATCTCACAGAAGGACTTGACCATTTAATAACAGCATTCTGAGGTGGCCAGCATTATGTTTGATTTGGCTCAGCTTTAACCCCGACCAACTGGATTCCCTGGGCAATGGGCTGAAGAAGAAAGATGAGAGTTAAGGCTTTTACAGCATGGATTGTGGGCTAGGAGGAGCTGTGATGACTCCTAGACCTCTGAGTTTATTCATTACGAGTATGGTCTACCTTTGGACTGTGCTCCTTATCACAGGACCTTCTTGTGAGTGGACCTCCCAAGATCAGGGATTGCAGCTTGTCTGTGTCTTCGAGCTACTCTCAGAGAAGCACAGATTTGGAAAATTAAACCTGAAGTTGTTTTCATGGTGGAATGGCTGATATCGCTCCCTCTTCTGCTGGGATCACATCAATGCATCAAACGACTGACTTTGCTTCGGGCTAGAGGAGGAGAAACTGATGGAATCCGTGGCAATAGATTTCAATCTATTGTCAGCCCTGCTTCTCATGATGCTGGGTGGCCAGGCAGGACACCAGGGAATTCAGAAATTTGTGTTCCACCCGAAGATCCACCCCCTGCCCAGGCCACGCAATTTTCCACTAAACAACACCCACGACTCTCGGGATGGAAGTACTCATTTATTGCAATCCTTCCATTGGAAATGTTCCATCCTTTAGCACCTTTTACAGAGCTCTTTACCATCAGTTTGCAGATGCCAGCTTCTGAAGAAAGGATATCATATAGTAGAATGTCCACTTCAAGAATTTATGGCTGGCAGTGACTAAATAAAGGAAACGTCTCCATCTCTGACTCTGCAAATTTCAGTTTTGGTTTGGGCTGGTAGCTCTCTTGCCTCAGCAGTGCCACTGTGAGTAGTGGCCACTGCTGGGACTGCAGCCAGTCTCCTGAGAAAGAGGATTCATTGGTCCTGGATGAAGGTGTCTCTGGGGTTTTGCTGGGACCTGGCTGGCTGACCCTTCGCAGCAGTAGGGAACGCCAAGAGGGTTAATGACTTTAGTGGGTGTGGCAGATCTCCAATGGTCACAGGCCCACCTCTTGCCCAGTTACCAGTCCTCCAGGTTTCACCTGCCAGATTAGACACTAGGCCCCTTTAATTGGTCACTCAAGGGTTGGCCCACTGGTGGCTGGACCAGCGGATGCCTCCCACTCTATTGGCAAAATCGCAGCAGAGGGCAGGAAGTGCAGGAGCAGAAAGGCAGTGGCTTGGTGCTAATGTCATGTTGCTTAGTTTTGTGGACTTTTTTTGCTTGCCATCCCTGAATGACTCCTTAATGTACTGGTCTCGAAAACACTATCTTGTAAACACTTCAGAAATTTATCTGAAATAGTATTATTGCTAATGTGGCTTGCCTAGTCTCTGTGTAGGTTAAAATTGCCCATGGATACTGTGGCATCCTTGTTGTATGCATCTCTAATTTCCTACTTTACCTCACCACAGATGCTTTGAGGCCTATAGACAACTCCAACTAATGATTTCTGCCTGTAATATGAGAATAAAATTTATAATATGATTGCATTTGTGATCCAGTTTGAAAAAGAGAAGAGTGGGTCAAAGACTGGTATTTAAAACCGAAAAGGGCAACTACATGGGCATGAAAACTGAGCTGGCTGAAGTAAATTGTTATATTGCACAAGCAGATAGATCAGTAGAGAAGCAGTGGCAAACATTTATAGGGACATTTAAAGGCATGGTGGTAACGTGGTTAGCACTGCTGACTCACAGCGCCAGGGACCCAGGACTGATTCCACCCTTGGGGAACTGTCTGTGTGGAGTTTGCACATTCTCCCCGTGTCTGCGTAGCTTCCCTCAGGATAGTCTGGTTTCCTCCCACAGTCCAAAGATGTGCAGGCTAGGTGGATTAGCCATGTTAAATTGCCCATAGTGTTCAGGGGTGTGCAATCTAGATTGATTCACCATGGGAAATATGGGGTTTTGGGGATAGGGTAAGGGGTTGGGTCTGGGTGGGATGCTCTTTGGAGGGTCAGTGTAGACTTGCTGGGCAGAATGGCCTCTGTCTGC
The DNA here is from genome assembly GCF_021869965.1 of Rhincodon typus. NCBI lineage: Eukaryota > Metazoa > Chordata > Chondrichthyes > Orectolobiformes > Rhincodontidae > Rhincodon > Rhincodon typus. The sequence goes on from NC_063354.1 coordinate 34,605,144, forward strand.
ACTGCAGGGATTCTGTGATTCTATTCTATGAGAATACACAGAATAAGTACCTTCCTACTGTAAAATAAAAGTCCAAAGGGAGGACCCAATATCCGTAGTTAACTAAAGGAATGCATCCAGCTTACGGTAAAAGCATAGATAACTATGCAAAACTGAGTGGTAGTGAGTGACTATTAAGCAAAAATAATAAATTAGAGCATGAAAGAAAGCAAGCTAGAAACATCAAATTAGTGTGCGTATCCATAGGTATCTAAAAGGAAAAGAGTAAAGTGACTGTTGGTCCTCAACAGAGTAATAATGGGAAATGAATAGTAGGTTATAAAGAAATGGTGGATATGGTATAAAAACTTTGCTTGTGTTTTCACTTTGGAAGTTACAAAAAAATTCCAGTGAATGTGGAGGTTGAAAGAAACAAGGAACCGAGTGAAATTACAATCACTGGGGAAATGGTACTGAGCAAACTGATGGAACTGTGGGTTGATAAGTCTTCAGGTCCTGATGGACTTCACCCTAGGATTTTGAAAGAGATGACTAATGAGGCAGTAAATGCATTGGTGTGAATTTTCCAAAGTTCATTAGATTCTAGAAAAGTTCCATATAACTAGAAAATAATAGAAATAGCCCATTTATTCAAGAAATCAGGGAGGCAGAAGACGAGAACTTGTAGGTAATTTAACTTGACACCTGTAGTGGGGATGCCATTAGTATCAATCATGAGTTATAACTAGGCAATTTCAAATATTCAAGGTAATAAGGATGAATCAGCATGGTTTTGTGAAAGGGATATCCTATTGAACCAATTAGGACTTCTTTCAAGGAGTAACATGCACTGTCCTTAAAAGGGAGCTCATTGATGTATTGTACTTGGATTGCCAGAAGCATTTGACAAGGTTCCACATAAAAAGGTTATTAGACAAAGTAAACGTTCATGGTATTGCTTTAAAATACTAACATACAGGATTGGCTGGCTAGCAGAAAATATTTATAAATGGGCCTTTTTCAGACTGATGCAATATGATTACTAGGGTTCTGTGCTGGGCCTTCGACCTTTTACAGTTTGCACCAAGATGAGGAGATTGCAGGCACGGTGGCTAAACTTTCAGATGACACAATGATAAGTAGAAAGTTGTGTTGAGAAAATGATATTACAAACTTGCAGTTCAAAATAAATAGGTGGAGTGAGTGAGTGAAAAAATCTGGCAGATCTAGTATGATGTGGGAAACTTGAAGTGGTTCACTTTGGCAGGAAGAATATATAAATAGGATGGAGAATGACTGTAGAATTCTAAGGTGCAGAGGGATCTTGGTGTTCTAGTGCATGAATCAGAAAAGGTTAGTCTGCAGGTACATCACATAATCAGGAGCGTTAATGGGCAGCTAACCGTGAGTTTGACAGAGATTGAACATATAAGGATGCAATGCATTGGTTACACAGGACATTGTGGGGCCACATCTCAAATACTGTGCACAGTTTTGGTCTCATTATTAAAGGAAGCTTTTAAATACATTGGAGGTGGTTCAGGAGAGATTTGATACTTGGGAAGAGAGATTGTCTTATGAGGAATGATTGGACAGACTGGGTTTGTTTTCGTGAGAATTTAGTAGAATGAAGGGTGATTTGATTGATGTTTATAAGATCCTTGCCAATATGTACATGGACAGGATGTTTGGTCTTGTGAGTGAGTCCAGAACCAGGGCTACTGTTATAAAATTAAGGGCTTTTTTAGGATGTGGTTAAGGAGATTTTTTTTGTCAACTTTAGAACTCTGTGTCTTGAAAGTCAGTATGGGTGGGGTAATTAAATACTTTTAAGGTGGAGGTGCATAGCTTATTATTATGCCAAGGACATCAAAGGATGTTGAGAATACATGGAAATGTGGAATTTAGAATACAAAAGAATCAGCATGACCTTATTGAACAGCAGAACTAAAGGGCTGAATGGTCTATTTCTATTCTTAATTTGTATGCTCATTTTTCCTTAGTGCTGACCATAGGACCAAGGGTGCAATTCAACTTCACGATCAACATAAACAAATCTGCAGAATTTAGATATGGCTTTAATCTGCATTCAACATACACAATATTAGTTCCCATTAATTAACAAAAAAACCGATTGTTCAAAGTGGAAGAACTATTCTATCCCAGAACATTGACTTTTCATTGACCTTGAGGGGCACAAATATTTCCCGGACACCTCCAAAAATGGATTCTGAGTAGCAATGAAGTATATATGACAATAATGCAATAGATTCAGAAGGACATTAAATGAATCATTTACCAATAGCAGACACTTGGTGGAGCTCCTCACCTGTTGTATAATATTAAATCTAACTAACAGTCTGGTGCACTGAAACATCGAGTCGCACAGTCTTTGAGGGATGGAAGGAGGCTGTTCAGCACATCACGTCCATGCTGGCTCAGAGTAGAACTGACCATTCCATCCCATTCCCACAATCTGTCCCTGTGGCTGTGCAGGTTTGCTTCTCTAAAGTCTGTAGATGCTGGAAGTCGGAGTCAATAAAATTTTATCGACTCTAGCTTCTCTAAAGTGCCCACAAAATTTTATTTTGAAGTCATTCATCTTGTCTGCTTCCATCACCCTTGTAGAAACATAGAAAATAAAGCAAGATTGGGGCATTTGGCCTATTCAGTCTGTTTCACCACTGAACATAAGCAGTGAGTTTCAGCTCATTTCCACTGGCTGAATAAAAAATAACATTCACCCCCACTTCACTCATTCTGGCTTGAAACCTTAGATCTGTGCCCCCTGTTCCTTGTACCATCAGCTAATGAGTTTAATTTATTGTTGTCACATGTACCGAGATACAGTGAAAAGTGTTGTTTTTGCATGCTCTACAGGCAGATTGTATCACATAAAGTGCATCAGGGTAGCAGAATACAGTGTTGCAGTTGAAGAGAATGTGCAGAGACAGAAATCAGAATCAAAATTTGAGAGGCCCGTTCAAAAGTCTGATAGCAGCAGGGAAGAAGCTGTTCTTGAATCTGATGATACATGTATTCAAACTTTGCTATCTTCCGTCTGACGGAAGAGGGTGAAAGAAAGTATAACGGGGATGGGAGGGGTCTTTGATTATGTTGCGTGCTTTCCTGAGGCAGCGGGAAGTATAGATGGTGTCAGTGGGTGGGAGGCGGGTTTGCATGATGGACTGGGTTGTGTTCACAACTCTTTGTAGTTTCTTGCGGTCTTTGGAAGACCATATCACGCTGTGATGCATCCACAAAGGATGCTGCCTGTGGTGCATCTATAAAAATTGGTAAGAGTCATTGTGGACATGCCAAATTTCTTTAGACTCCTGAGGAAGTAGAGGCATTGTTGTGCTTCCTTGACAATTGTGTCAACATGGGTGGGCCAGGACAGATTGTTGGCATTCATCACTCCCAAGAACTTGACTCTCTGAGGTGGCCACCACCATCTCAGCACAATTGGTGCAGACAGGGGCATGCCTTCCACTCCACTTTCTGAAGTCAAACATTGATTCCCGACAGTGAGAAAGCAGGCCATTTGGCCCATCAAGTCTGCACTGAATCTTTGAAGAGCATTCCACCCAGACCCAACCCCATCTGTGTAACCCTACATTTCCCATGGCTAATCCACTTAACCTGCACAGCCCTGGATGCTATGAGCAATTTAGCATGGCCAATCCACTGAACCTGCGCATCTTTGCACTGTGGGAGGAAACTGGAGCAAATCCATGCAGACACAGAGAGATCTACACAGACAGTTGCCCAAAGGTGGCATTGAACCTGGATCCCTGGTGCTGTGAGGCCGCAGTGCTAACCACTGTGCCACTGTGCTGCCTGGTATGACCAGCTCCTTCATTTTGCTGATATTGATGAAGTGATTATTATCTTTACACCATGCCACTAAGCTCTCAATCTCTTTCCTGTACTCTGTCTTGGCATTGTTTGAAATCCTACCTAGAATGGTATTGTCATCAGCAAACTTGTAAATGGAGTTGGGGCAGCATTTGGCCACACAGTTATGAGGGTATAAGGAGTATACTAGGGGGCTGAGTACGCAGCCTTGCGGGTCACTGGGGTTGAGGATTATGGTGGAGGAGGTGTTGTTGCCTATCCTTACTGACTGCAGTCTATGGGTCAGGAAGTCGAGGATCCAGTTACAGAGTGGGGAGCTGAGACCTAGCTCTTGGAGTTTAGAATGAGTTTGTTGGAATTATGATGTTGAAGGCAAAGCTGGAGTCAATAAGTAGAAGCCTGAAGTAGGTATCCTTGTTATCCAGATGTTCCAGGGATGATTGTAGGGCCAGCGAGATGATGTCTATCATAGACCTATTGTGCTGCTAGGCAAACTGTAAAGGATCAACACAATCTGGGAGGCTGGAGTTGATGTGAACCATGACTAACCTCTCGAAGCACTTCATAATGATGGGGCGGTAGACAGCTTTGATGCTTGTGTAGCAATGGTCAAGGATGTTCGGACCTCTGGTGGAGCAGGAGATATGTGGATGGTATTTTGGTAGCACATTCTTGAGGTTGGCCTGGTTGAAGACACCGGCCATGATGAACAAGGCCTCGGGGTATTCCGTTTTAAGACTGTTTGTCGTGTTGTAAGCTTCGTCAAGTGCACTCTTCACTTCCACATGGGGTGGGATATAAACGGCTGTCACGTTAGTGGAAGTAAACCCACACAGCAGGTAGTAGGGACAGCACTTCACTATGAGATATTCTCGATCCAGGGAGCAGTAACTTGCCAGGGTTGCCATGTCTGAGCACCAGGAGGTATTGATTAGGAGGCAGACCTCACTGCCCCTTGCCTTGCCTGAGGATGCCAAGCAGTCTGTTCAGTGCACTAAAAAACCCTTGGGTTGTAAGGCACAGTCAAGTGTAGCAGGAGTGAGGCATGTCTCTGTAAAGCAGAACACACAGCAGTCTCTCAATTCCCTTTGGAAGGTGAGTCTAGTTTTAAGTTCATCCATTTTGTTCTCAATAGTTTGGGCATTTTCCAGGAGTATACTGGGAAAGGGGGAGCTAAATGTTCCTATGACCAGGTAGGGAGTGATGGATAGGTTCCCCTCTTTTTCCAGTCCTCATTTGATTGTAACAGAGGTTTTGAATTTAAAAACGGAGTATTCGCCAATTCAGTTTATAATTCACCATATGCGGACATTTATAAAGAATTAGCTTGACAGGTTTTCTTGAATCAAAAAACAATCAGGGTCAGGTTTATTGCATTAAAACCAATTGAGATAAAAATATTAGAAGTATTAGAAAGGTAAAAATACGTCTTATCATCTGCAACTTATGCACAAGCACATACATTTAAACCAAATGTGAAAAATACAAGTTACAGAGTAAAGGAGGTTAATATTGACGGAGTTAAAAATCAGTGTAAAATAAAAATAAATACAAATTCAATGCTTGATTTTAAAGATGTAATTAGTTTGTCTCTCTCTTCTAGAAACATTGTTGTGAACGTTGAAGACTCTCTGTCAAATTCTCTGTTTCCTGGAATAAATGCACAACAAACAGGTTGCTGGCTTTGACAGGGGTAGAGAACAGGGAAGTGGCTTGTCCTCTCTGTTACTAGTACAATTTATAAGCCCAAATCTAAATCTACACACAAAACTTGGTTCGTCACAGGACTTCTTGCTAATTGCCAAGAAAAGTTCAAAAACCCATTTTGTGTTGCAAAAGGTAGCTTTGATTAGTTCAGGTCATGTTAAGAAAATCAAGGTATTTAGTCCAAACAAATGAGTTCTGAATAATTCATTCCTCCATGATTGCACAATATGCGTCTCCATTTTTGATAAAGTAGGAAGGAAGCTGCTTATACCTCTGCAAGGGTTTATCATCTCTACAAGGGCCTTCACAGACCCTGTATTTCCATCCTGATAGAATGGAATGTTGGCTACACAGTAATGCAACTTGGTTAATTTCAGCCCTTACATTGGTTAAAAATGTCTTTTAAAAAGACGCATATCTGTCTCCAACTGATGAATTAAAGATGAGCATATCTTCATAACAATGAGAACATCGTACCTTTGCCTACCTTACTCGCTTATTAGCTCTTGTCAAAGGTGCATTAGGCCTTGACTGATCTATACAAGGGGACATCCTTACATGAATATATCATTTATTTTATCACTGGGGAGCTACAATCCTAGTAATTGATGGTTGTCTATTTGAAGTTAATCACATGTTAAAGAGATCACAAGTTATGTGTTAAAGTGTATCCTTGGCGTGGCCATCTCTGCCATTAATGGCTAAAGTGATTAATGGCATTAATTGAGTTTCATCAGAATATTAAAGAGTTGCTGGAAAATATCGAGCTGGATTTTGCGGTTAGTGGTGAAGTAACAAATTTTGTTACTGGCTCAAAAAATGCTGCCCGCAAAGATCCCACAAACACTGTGGTGTATGTATTCCTGCTCCTGACAGCAGTTTATGTCTGGTGCCACGTTAAAGTAATGTCAGCAAGCAGGTAAACAGCGAATCACATTAGAGTATTCACATACACAGTAATCCAGGAAGTTAAATGTATTTACTTCACTTTAAGTTTGAATTTTCAAATAATGAAATAAATCATTCTGGTTGAATGAAGGTAGAAGCTGACATTGCAATTAACAAAGTATGTGATTCTTTTATCCTTATGGAAATTAGTAGGGCCCTGGTGAGTGTTATAGAGCAAAGAGATGTAGGGATACAGGTGCATAGCTCCTTGAAAGTGGAGCCACAGGTAGAGAGGGTGGTGACGAAGGCTTTCAGCATGCTTGCTTTTATCAACCAAAACATTGAATATAGGAATTGGGACTGTTGTTGCAGCTGTACAAGATGTTGGTAAGGCCACATTTGGAGTACTTTGTGTAGTTTTGGTCGCCCTATGGTAGACAAGATATTATTAAACTAGAAAGAGAGTAGAAAAGATTTACTAGGATGCTACCTGGACTGGAGGATTTGAATTATAAGAAGAAGTTGGATAGGCTGAGACTTTTTCCCTGGAGTGTAGGAGACTGAGGAGTGACCTTACAAAGGTCTATGAAATCATGAGAGGCATAGATAAGATAGATAGCCAACAGCTTTTCCCCATGGTATGGGGGGGGCAGAGTCTAAAACTGGAGGGCATAGGTTTAAGGTGAGAGGGGAGAGATACAAAAGGGTCCAGAGGGGTGATTTTTTCACACACAGGGTGATGACTGTCTGGAATGGGCTGCCAGAGGTAGTGTTGGAAATGCGTACAATTTTATCATTTAAGAAACATTTACGCAGGTACGTGGATGGGATGGGTATGGACAGATATGGACCAAACGCAGGCAAATGGGACTAGTTTAATTGTGAAAACTGGGCGGCATGGACACTTTGGGCTGAAGGGCTGGTTCACAGGTTGTGGACGTCTCTGACTCTATGACTAAAACAATGACAGTTCACAAATATACAGTTATCTTACTGGACCAGGGAGGCTGTTTAGTAGTAACTTTGAACTTAGTTTACTAATAAAACCTTAGTTACATCTCATTCAATGAAATGTAACTTTATCAAGCGTTTTACAGCGAGACGAACAGTGTAACTGTAAATATTCTTGTCAATTCATAGTTTGTAGTCTGGGACATGTGGCTCCACACCAAACCCTCTGAAAAAAAATTTAGAGCCACTGACAGAAACATCTGGATTTCTGTATTATTCTGTGCATGAGTGGACATTGCTACCAGTTTGAGTGGATCATGATGGCAAACATTGACAGTTTCACCATCAATACCATGGCCAAATTTGGGCCACTCACTTGTGTGACCTTTAAGGGCTGATATCTGCAAATGTACTGTTCTTTCTTTACAGCAAGCTCATAAACAATTGTAAAAGGCACTTTAACTATGTTGTAATGAATAGGAAACAGGCCCTATACACATAATTTGTTGCTATTTCATCCTGATTGCTTTTGTCACAATGCTTGCATTTGTTATTTTGTTTCTGTCAGAAAATTGTTCTGTACTCTTTAATTACACTATATTTGACATCAACATTTTGTATGCTTTCTGCATGATTTTGCTTATTAAATTGAGAGATTGTGCAACTGCAATTTGTCTTTGCTCTCACTTTTGGCAAGCTGAGTCCACAGACATTGCTCATCTCTCTCCCAACAGGATGCTATGTACTGAATCTTGAAATGACACCCCTAATCATGGGTTGAGGTTGGTTGGCCCTATTGGTCAGACAGTTGGCTTGTGATGTAGAATGATGCCAACAGCATGGATACAATTCCGACACCAGCCCAGGTTACCATGAAGGACTTGGCTTCTCAACCTCTCCCCTCACCTGAGGCATTATGACCTCAGCTTGAACCACCACTAGTCATCTTTCTCTAACAAGAGAGCTACCCATGCCATTGCAATGCCAAGACAACTTTACCTTTACTTTGGGTCTAACCAGTGAGACATTTCCACCTATTATGGTATTCAACCTTGGAGCCTTCTTGAGTGACACTCACAATGCTTTGTCATGCTTAGCACCATTGTCCAGTTACTGGTTGAGTTGGACTGAACTTATGTCACATCAGATCTGCAGGGCTAACAGAGAACAGAGATTTCCACTTCAAGGGTCTGGGTTGGCTTCAAAAAGAGATCTTAGGTGAAAGAACATTGTGTTAATACTACAGTGAAGGATCAATGCCTAGAAAGGTCAAGAATCTTGCTGCGTCAATTAAAAACAAGGTAGCAGCGATGATGCAACACAGAATTTTACAGTAAATATCCGTATTAGTAAGTCCTCAAAATGGGGCTGAATTTACTGCGGTCTGGAATGATCTCCTTCTGTGCTACAGTTTTTCTCTCACTGCTGGCACTTTGCAAATCTTAATCCCTCAACCCTGCTTTGTCCCTGTACCTTCTTTGACTTTAACTGTTCCTTGACTCTTTCCTGAAATAGGGCAGTGACCTCTGCCTCAACCATTCTTCAATGATTGTGTGATATGAAGTCTTGAGTTGTTTTGCAATACTTCTATATTAATGGAAACTAATTCCCAACGTTGGATATACTGACACCATTGTCTCTCTCACTTCTGATTAAAAATGACCACTCAGTTTCCATGAAAAAACTAGTAATGAGTTTGGCTGTGGCTCAAAGCATTCTTTTTCTTTATTCTTTCATGGGATGTGAGTGTCACCGGCTGGGCCAGAATTTATTGTCCATTCCAAGCCTTGAGAAAGTGATGGTGAGCTGCCTTCTTAAACCACTGCAATCCATTTACTGTAATTAGACCCACAATGCCATTAGGAAGGGAATTCCAGGATTTTGGCCCACTAACAGAAGGAACAGTGATAAATTTCCAAGTTAGGGTATTGAGTGCCTTGGAGGGGAACTTGCAAGTGGTGGTGTTCCCATATATCTGCTGCTCTTGTCCTTTGAAATGGCAGCGGTCATAGATTTGGAAGATGCTGCCCAAGGAGCCTTGGTGAATTTCTACAATGCATCTTGTAGGTAGTACGCACTGCTGCTCCTGAATGTTAGCGATGGGACTGAATGTTTGTGGATGTAGTGCTAATCAAGTGGGCTGCTTTGTCCTGGATGGCATCAAGCTTCTTCTTGAGTGTTGTTGGAGGTACATTTAGCCAGGCAAGTGGAGAGCATTGTGTCACCTTGATGACTTGTACCTTATAGATGGTGGCCAGGTTTTGGGGAGCCAGGAAGTGAGTTACACACTCCAAAGTTTCTAGCCTCTAACCTGCTCTTGTTCCCTTAATACCTTTATGACTAGTCCAGTTCAGCTTCTAACAGCTCCCAGGATGTTGATGTTGGGAGGTTCAAGGAATGATGTTTAGATTTCTTCTTGCTGGATATTGTCATTACCTAGCACTTATGTGGAATGAATGTTAGTTGTCTTTTGTCAGCCCCAACCAGGATATTGTCCAGGTCTTCCTGCATTTGGGCTATAGGCTGAATACCAGGCATGTTGGGATGTGGTCCTTATCTGGACATTAATTGCCACGACGGCCTTGATTTGAAGTGAGGTAGGAAGCTTGTCCTGCCTTAGACTTGATTGAGGCAAAGGTTGGAAGGCAGAGGGATTGCCACATGTCATCCTCTCATCTGATTAAAACACCTTAGGAATGGCATTAAATCCAACACGTAAACCGAAATAAAGTGATGTTGATAGACTTGGCAGGAATTGACTGGGAAATGGATTAAAAATAAGATGGTAGATTAGCAGTGGCACTTATTTATAGAAATATTTCATAATTCTTCACAAAGTTATTGTCAACTGAGAGATAAAGACTGTAAGAGAAGGATGAACCATCATTAGCTAATGAAGGAAGCTAAGGGGCATATCAAATTGATAAAAATTAGGAAAGTGCTGGTCAGTGAATTATTTAAAATGTGGTAACAGGACATTCACAAAATCATAAAATAATCAAGCAGAGTCAACATTGTTTTACAGAAGAGAAATCATGTAGGACAAATGTAAGAGAGTTCTTTAAGAATGTAACAATCACAGTGGATAAAAGTGAACCAGTAGATGTATTTACGTTTCCAAAACACATTTGATAAGCTGCCTTATAAAAGATAAGAGCTTGTGGTTTTGGGATGATATATTAGCTTAGGTAGAGGTCTGGCTTACTGACAGAAAGCAGTCAGGAGAAACAGGTTATTTTCAGGTTGGCCAAATGTAACTAGTGGAGTGCCATGGAAATCAGTGCTGAAGGTTAAACTATTAACAATCTATTCTAATGACTTGAATGAAGGGACTGAATGTATTGTATTCAACAATATAAAATAGGTGGGAAAGCATGTAGTCAGGTGAACACAAAGAGTTTGCAAAGGGATAAAGATAGCTTTCAGTGTGTGGAATTCTTTGGGCCCACTTGAAGAGATTAGAAAGGAAGGAGAGGGAAGTTAATTGTGCGGGAGGCCAAATTTCAGATTCCTGATAGTGGATTAAAGTTTTGGTATTAAGTTCTCAGGAACTTTCAGGCAGGTCTCTGTTCCCAATGATTCAGAACCTCTTCCACATTCAAAAGCATGCCATGAATGCTCATTAACACCAGTGCAATCTTGTCAGACAGAAGTGAGAAAAGCTATGTTCACAAGAACAGCAACATACCAGGAGTGTATACCCGGTGGGGTGGACTTTTTCCTAGAAGCTTTGATAAACACACACTTCTTCAGTAGCATGGCTCCATCATCACCACAATGTTTCTTTGCTTCAAGGATCCAGCAAACGAAAGGGGGGTCAACAGAAATTTACCGATAAAGGTCGAAAGGTACGGCAAGGCATTAAACTTAAAGCGCATGGTTGTTTGGGGTGCCGGATGGATTCTGAGGAATGGAGAGAGAACTGGGAGACAGTGGGAAGAATCTCTATGATAGGGGCAATGAAAGGTGGCATGTGCAAGGAGGGTTTTCTGAAGAAGGGTCCAGACCCGAAACATCAGCCTTCCTGCTCCTCTGATGCTGCTTGGCCTGCTGTGTTCATCCAGCTCTGCACCTTGTTGTCTCAAGTGCAAGGAGGGTTTTTTCTGGCCGTAAGACCTAATGAGTTATTTCACTGTATCCTGCCAAGCTTACTGCATTAATTAGCTACCATGCCCCGAAGGAATGTCTCACATCAATTTGGCCCCATTCTACCCAGACAATCCCAGAACAACTTGCCACTCAGTTGATATCCCAAAATTCACTGGCATTCCCTGCATCTATCTTTAACAGCCTGTTGTGTACCCAGGCAAGCGCTCTCAGTCTCGAGTCTCTGCAGGTCTCCTGACATTTGCCTCAGACGTGGCAGACAGGGGGAGAATTAGTGCCCTGCTTTGTGAGCAGGGACCCGAAACTCCTGCTGGAGTGAGTGCACAACGCAGGACTTCCTTTTGCCCCAGGATCAGGAGTGAAAGTTATGACAACAAGCTATGCCAGCCTGATCTGACACCTGGGTTAGGACAGTCTCAGATATGCAGAGGAATTCCCATCACTATAGGAAGGAGATTAGAATGGAACAGAAATTAATTGTCATGTGTACTTTTACATGAAAAATACAATGAAAAGCTTGATAAGTCATCCCACCATCAATGACAGAAGACATACATAATAATAAAAAACATTAACTTAAGTCAAGGTCCACCGCAGCTCAGTTAACAGGTCCTGGGCTCGGGGAAAGCCGATTAAGGAACAATGAGATATCCTGAAGATGCAGATGGGCCGGAGTAGGTGGGCTGAGTCCAGGGCTCGTCATCTTCCGTCGGCTTTCTTTCTCTTTCTTTTTCTCTTTCTTCCCTTTAGCTTTTTCTTTTTTCGTTGGTTTCTTTTCTTTTAAGTCTGGAGAGTGGCGGGTGAAGGTGGGGCCCTCCAGTGGCAGCGGCAGTAACACCGAGATGAGCCGGACACAACTCCACCTCAGCCCGGGGTCTCCTGATGAATGAGGAGCAGGTCCCGGGCAGATGCTCCCTGGCCCAGACCCACAGGCTAGGCTGAGGCTCCAGGCGTGTGGCTAGGCCCGGGCGCCTGAAGGAGGAGAAGTGGCGATCTTGGCACAGCATTGTGGTCTCCTGGTGAGGCGGTCTTGTTCTGGCACAGAGGAAGGTCAATGCCCTTCTACACTGTTCCAGTGTAAGTACAGTCGTCGTCTCTCTGTACACTCACTCTCACACTGTCTCCAGTGTACCCACCTGTACCCACCTCCCACCACGGCTCATGCTCTACCACTCTGATTAATGACTGTGACATTTTCCCTCACTTGTGTTGCCCACTCCAATCCCTGACATCACTAGCACTGTGTGCCCTTCGTGCTGCCCAACCACTTATAGAGTCTTAGAGTCATACAACATGGAAAGAAACTCTATGGTCCAATTTGTCCATGATGACCAGACATCCCAATTTGACCTGGTCCTATTTTCCAGCATTTCTCCCATATTCCTCTAAACTCTTCCTATTCATAAACCTATCCAGATGCCTTTTAAATGTTGTAATTGTACCCACCTCCACCACTTCCTCTGGCAGCTCATTCCATACATGCACCACACTCTGTTACCCCTTAGGCCCCTTTTAAACCTTTCCCCTCTCACCTTAAACCTATGATCGCTAGTTTTGGACTCCCCTACTCTGGAAAAAAAGACCTTGTCCATTCACCATATTCATGCCCCTCATGATTTTATAAATCCCTATAACCTCCACCAAAAGTAACAGGTATGATGCCTCCTTCATCTTCCTATATACTTGCCTCTCTTTCTGTCTCATGCCAGAAGGAAAACAGCCCCCAGTAAGGCTGAAAATCACTAGATGGGCGTGGACTACTGACATTTAGTTCCTCACTCCTAATGTAGACAGCATCCTGCCACCGCCCACTCTGAGTGGCTGACTGAATGTTCGCAAAACAATGGTCTCATTTTGGAGGCTGCCCTTGACTAAGTGTAGCAGGGACTGAAGGTGATGTGCCTTGACCTGACTTAGGCCTGCTGAAGACCACAACAAGCTTCCTTGGCTGAAAGGGTGAGGACATCCATTGCTCTCCAACTTTCTGTCTCCTCTCAGCCTCTCAGAAGACAATGGCTGGTGAAAAACAAATCAGGGAAACATCAGGCACTGAAAATTGAAGTAATTAATTAAATAACCATGATGTCAGGTTAAAACATAAAATATCAATGACTCCAAGGACTTTTATTCAAGAAAAAACTGCGTTTTCTTGATATTTCCTTTTTTTTTGCTGAACCTCTTTTTAAACTTTATATCTGTTTTCTGGGTGCATTTGATATGACATTATTTTTTGAGCATTGATACCTAATAAAATTTGTTTACTCAATAAAGCCTTATAGTTGCTTCTTTCATTTTAATCTCATAAACTACACTTTAGTTGTGGAATGAAATAGCTGCATGCTAAGAAGAATTGAAAATCTTCATTACATTCAATAAAAGGTTGAAAGAATGAGGAGCTAATTCATCCTTCCTTACCATGGATGAAATAACAGTTAAATGGAAGGTTGAAGCATGACAGAGGAGGTGGCATAGGATAAAAGAAGACCATCTAGAGAAGGAAGAATATAGGTTAGGCGGAGAGCATTCAGAATGAAGGAGTGTCATGCTTCGAGGTAAGATGGAATATGGAACTTTGATATCCTCAAGTCACATGCTTTGATATGTCTCTTACAGGTATACTGTCGAACTGACTGTGGGACATGTCACAATGTAATCCGTCTGATTAAGGCTTAAAGATTAGGTCGACTATGGAAAGTTCTCAAAAGAAAACCAAACATTTATTTCCTGCGATTTGCTCTCAGGCCCTTACTTAAAATGCAAAATGTTTGCCAAGTAAACTCAGCAGCTGTACTAGCTTTGGTGCAGCTATGCAGGAGGCGAAGAAACAGCCAGAGACAGGAGGACCAGATACACGAGGCTGTGGGAACTGTTAGTATGGGGAGGGTAACAAGGGTCTTCAGTACCAGTGTATCGAGAGTACTGATGCTGCTGTAACAACCTGCAGATGAGTGATCCAGACCCATCCACCTAATCTACACATCCCTGAACACTACGGGCAAATTAGTATGACCAATCCACCTAGCCTGCACATCTTGGGAATGTGGGAGGAAACCAGACCACCCAGAGGAAATCCACGCAGACACAGGGAGAATGTGCAAACTCCACACAGATGGTTGGCCGAGGGTGGATTTGAACCCAGGTTCCTGGCACTGTGAGGCAGTAGTGCTAACCACTGAGCCACCGTGCCACCCCAACAATTAATCCAGACAAATGTGAGGTGATGCATTTTGGAGGATCAAATTTAGGTATGAATTAGGTAAATGGCAGAACCCTTAGGAACGTTAACATACAGATGGATCTGGGTGTGCAGGTCATCAATTCCCTAAAAGTGGCAACACAGGTAGCCAAGGTGTTTAAGAAGGCATATGGCATGCTTGCCTTCATTACCCGGGGTGTGGAGTACAAGAGTTGGCAAAACATGTTGCAGCTATATAAAACCCTTGTTAGGCCGCATTTGGAGTACTGTGTGCAGTTTTGGTTGCTGCATTACCAAGAGGACGTGGAATCTTTGGAGAGAATGCAGAGAAGGTTCACCAGGATATGGCCTGGTCTCGAGGGCATTGGTTATGGGGAAAGGTTAAAAAGACTAGGATTGTTTTCATTGGAAAGACGGCAACTGACAGGAGACCTGATAGAGGTTTACAAAATCATGAGAGGCACAGATAGGCTGGATAGTCAGAGGCTTTTTCCCAGGGTTGAAATTTCAATTACAAGGGATCACAGGTTCAAGGTCAGAGGGGGAAAGTTTAAGCGAAATGTGCGAGGGAAGTTTTTCATGCAGAGAGTGATAGCAGCCTGGAATGTACTACCAGAAGAGGTGGTGGAAGCGGGGACATTGAAGACATTTAACCTAGATGGGTACATGAATAGGGAGGGAATAGAGGGATATGAATCGAAAAATGGCAGGTTTGTTTTCAGATTAATTAGGGCATGATGGTCGGCACAGGCTTGGAGAGCCAAAGGGCTTGTTCCTGAGCTGTACTTTTACATTTGTTCATTTGTTCAGATAGTAGCCCTACTATCCTCTGATCCTTATCCACAGAGAATGATGAGACAGAGATCTGTGGAGCGTTAAAATGGCCTTTGTTACTTAGCTGTAGCCAAGGTCTTTAAAGTATCTAAAAAGTAATAAGCTGGTAGACACAGAATAAAGGATTACAGAAGCAGCTATACTCTCAGATTTGGTCACAAGAAATTAATATCTATTGATTAAGAGGTGTACAAATATCAAATTGAATCATTACCATTGATTAGGTTTACATCATGCATAGAATATGAGTACAGTTAACCTATTACTGCATAGATTTAATTGTAGTATACGATTAGTGTGAAGGCATGTACATATTTATCAAGTCTGATTGCACTAGAGGCTACAGTTTGTCCTGATATAATAGTTCATATCTTGACTTGTTTATATATCCTGTCTGATGTCCCTAGAGCTTTAATTACTTCTTTCAAGACTCAGATGTTCATTGAATAAATTAGCTCTTTGTAAGACTGTGGGCATTATCTCATTATTCCTTTGCTATCTTGCAGAAAAGTTAGCTCCTAGAAGAAATGGTCCCATGTGTAGTGATTGTAATGGGGTCGGCCAAGTAGACCTCATAGAATATGAGCTCCTTGATTGGACAGGATAAACAGCCCCAATCGGGGGCTGAGAGATATAAACAGGAATGTCAGAGGTTCAGTTCACTCTGAGAACTGGCTCTGAGGGAGCTGAATCAGTGTCAAGTTCTTTCCATGTGTAAATAAAGGGTGACGCGGTGACAGGATACTAGACTCTGTGGAGCTATTTCACCATGTATTGTTTATCTAACAGTTTTGTGTCCCTGTGAGTTATTCACAGCTAAAAGTTCACAGTGCAAATTATTTTATTAAATTATCATTTTTAACCTATTTCAGCCAACCTATGCAGGAAGATCTCTCACCACATAAGCTGGGAGAAGTCCTATAACTGTGGAGCTGAAGATTGCAGTAAGAATGAACTCCTTCCGTAGCTGTTCCTTTGAAACTGCAACTGATGACATTGTGTAGCATCTTCTGATTGGCATTTGTGAGTTCATGGATGCCCTTCCTTACATAACACATTTGTTTGTGCAGTTCATTATGGACCCAAACACCCTTACCTGTGTTGCTGTGTTTCTCAGTACTCTAGAGATCATCAACTGCACACACGTGGAGTTCAGAGCTACCTAGAATCATCCAGACAGAATCCTGAACAGGAAGGGATTTCAAACCCTCAATGTCCAGCCAGTTTGTGACCACAGGCACTAATTCCTGTAGGTGTACATCCTTTGTCCAGGGAGCTGTCACAATGCTTACATTCTACACAACTCCAAGGTTGTTCACTCTCCTACATCATCTCCAGGGCTGGTCATGGATGACAAAGACTTCATCCAGAAAGCATAGCTAATGACTCCAATGTATAACCCTCAGACGGTTGATGAACAGATTGACAATGTTGCCCATCCATCCATCCTCTGTCCATCCATTGATGAACAGACAATTGGTTTACTGAAGATGTGCTTCACTTGCATGAAATGCATAGGAGGAGCACTCCAGTATTCGACAGACTGAGTCTATAGAAAAAACCAAATGCTCTATCAAAAAGAAAATAACTGGGCTACGTCTCAAGTGATTTCTGAAGGGATATGTCTTTACTTTAAGTTTTGCAACTTAGACTGAACAGGTGACACTATGTCTTGGTGAGTTTTGATTTAAAACTGACTTAGGGCACTAGATGTGATAAGCAATCATTTGTCTGCAAAACAAAGAACTGTTCATCCTGGAGGGGTGCTGTGTAAATAACATATGGTTGATTGAATGATACAAAAACTGTAAGGGGATAGCCTGTTCGAGTAGTCTGGCCTGGAGTCAAAGTTAGTTAAAATCAGGAGATAAGCCTCCTTCAGAGAAAACAAGGAGATATCCTAATGAGGGGAAGATCCAACTGATTGTGGTAGATGGCACATTGACGATGTTTGCCAGTGGTCAATTGCTAAAGATGGGTGTGTCAAGGTTTGATCATGCAGGCTACTTGCATGGTAATAGTATAAGACAATGTGCCTCAGAGTGATAGCTATCTGGCTCAAGAACAGGAGACCTCTGATCAATCACTAGAGGTTGGGACAGAACTTGCTGATCAATTGTTTCGTTATGATCCTTGGACAAGTCCACTTAAACTGTCACTTGCAATTATATGCATTGTATGGGTAAGCTTGTAGTATATTATTGTCATTACAGTATTTTGTAGTGTTTTTTGCTTCAATAACGAACAATTGGGGATACTTCATTGTTAAGACTACCTTGGATTATTGATATCTGGAAAAATACCAACAGAGTTAGAAAGTTAGGATTAAAAGCCTACGGGGGCAAGGGGTGGATTTTCAGACCCTTTTCAAGGGTAAGATTGGAGGTAGAAGTGTACTGAAAATGCCAGCACAGTCAGTTGTGGGGGTGGGGGTTGGGGGGGTTGGTGGTGTTGGGTGGGTGGTGGGGGGTGTGGGCGATGGTGGCGGAGAGCGGGGAGCAGTTCTTAAATCCAATGCTGGTGCACTATCCACCCAGTTAGCCTTCTGAAGAGCTTTGTTTACTTCTCCTAAAGGAGATCTTCTGGGATTTTGCTGCTTGTTTTCAGTTTCCCAGTGCGGTCAGTTGGGTGCTCGGAGATGGGTATGCAGTGGTAGGCTGGGGCATGCCAGGGCACCAGGCAGCCCTGGAGGCATTTTCTTCCTGTCTGGGTATGGCTGCATCTGCAGACCAATCTTGTTGAGTGAAACCCATTCCTCCCCTCATAGCCTGGCCAGAAGAACCATGCTTTAATTAAAATTTAAAAGAAGTTAGTAAGAGGATGCCTCCACGTTGAAGCACCCTATCACTCTGCCCATCCATCACTCTGCCCAGCTCATAACGTGTGTATTTAGATTGCACTGATTCCTGCATTATGAATCCTATGGTGATGCCATAGTGAACGAATATTACCTCATTTTTTTTCCAGGAATGCTTGTGCTTATGTTTCATTCAGACAGGAGGATCTTATAATCATTTATGTAAGCCAGTTGGGCCTGTTGCCAGAATAATGGATTTGGCAGTAGTAGTTCAGAATCAGTTTGATAATATTGATTGACTACTGCATGCTGGTGAGGACATTTTAATTGGTGGAGTGGCGTTAATTTTGACAAAATCATTGATGTATAACAATTTGAATTCAGCCTGAAAAGTCCATTTCAAATAAAACAAGAAATTGCTCTATTGTGTATCATCTTGCTCATTAGGATCTCTTCTGCAATCATCTTCCTTCTTTAATCTGAGGTGTAGTAGTTGAATTGTAAAATAACATGCCACCTGAACTTAGTTACCTGTTGATGAAAAAATAATGTTTTTACAACACAGGTTGTAAATTTTGCTGTTGGTTTACCTAAAAGCATGACGTTGTGTAACATTATTAGCCATTTCATACTGACGGGGTTTCAGCTTTTTCACATTTTCAGTATTTTTTCCATGTGTTAGCTCTGTGGAGCAGAAAGGTAGAATTTTGTTTCAATCCTTTGAAAGCATTCTCCTCCAACTCTTCCAGCATCTCTCTCACCCTGCAATGAATTGCTTCACCTCTTCTCTTTCTACAGTTACCCCCCTGGTATTCATCATTCAGATTGACCAGGGCTATTGGTTAAGAGACTTTTACTTTTCTCAAGAATATCTTCAAATTTTATGAGCAACTTTAGATGATAGGATGAATTGAAGTTATTGAGGGTTAATTCTTATTGTCTTATATTTCTGAAGGATATATTTCTCATGTACATTTGCAGTTGAAATGTTCTCATAAGCTGCAGATCATTTGTTTATAAACCTACATCATGTGAACATGTCAGTCTTTGTTGCAAATGTCTTACTTTGTGGCCAGCCGATCTGCGAATGTTGGCCTCTGCAGAATGTGATGCAAAGGCCAGCAGACCCAAGTTATACTACTGGCACCCATACTGTTCTCACCCAGTTTCCTTGGTTGTATGTGTTTACTGGGCTTTGTTGACAGGCTTTAAAATGCTAATTAAATCCTAATGCTTCTGACTGTCTGGCAAAGAAATTGGCTTCTGACTGCAGTTAATGCGAAACCGAGCAAAATACCATGTGGACTTGGCTTGCCTTGTTGAGATTTTGATGTTGCAGTGAGTCATACTTTTTTTAAAAAATCCATGTGCTTCTGAACTACTTCACAGCAACGTAGAGGCCATAGGTGAATTGGGTAATGCAAGATATTTGTTCTTTAGGAAGTCAGAAATAAAGTAAAAAAGCACCCCACTGAGAAATGAGAAATTAAATCTTAACAGCTTTAAAAAAATGAAGCAATATGTAAACATGATAAATTGGCACTTCACCATGCAAATACAAGTGGCACTTCTAGTGTGAAGATACCTTAGACATTTTACAATAGGAGGAATGGGATATGCAAAACACTGATCATAGCAAAACGGGAAATAAATAGAGAAGTCAAGGAGGATAACAGCTGACGAAAAAAAGCTTATTCTATTTCTGAAATCAGTGAGGAAAGTATGTAGAAAGATCTAGAGTCCAGATCTGTTACCTGAAAGAGCAATTACCAATAATGAAGAGCAGAAAGCAAGTGGTGGCAGCACTGATGTTAGAGCAGCAGAAGGGACATATCAGTATTATGTTCTTCTCTTCAAAGTAAATGAACAAGTCATACAACAAAGTGGAACAATACTGTGTTTTTTTAATTGGAGGATAAGACTACACAAAATACTGTTAACCAGGAAGCTAGCTTTATATCTTGGAATCCTTTATTAAAATTCATTCATGGGATAAGGGTGTCATTGGCTAAGTCAACATTTAATACCCATTCCTAATTGCCCAGAGGGCAGTTAAGAGTCAACTGCTGTGGGTCTGGAGTAGGTCAGACAAGGTAAGGATGGCAGTTTCCCTCCCTAAAGGACATTAGTGAACCAGATGGGTTTTTCTGACAATTAACAATGGATTCATGGTCATCATTAGACTCTTAATTCCAGTTTTTTAGAATTGAATTCAAACTCCACTTCTTCCGTGGTTGGATTTGAACCTGGATTCCCAGAACATTACCAGGGTCTCTGGATTAACAGTCCCACTTCTGCTTTGTAGACTGACAAGTTGAGGGACAAATACAAGACATCTTTTTATGATGGCAGTGATTGGCAGCAGTTTAAGATACAATGCCTTAAACTCATATGCAAATCTTAATCTAACATAAGGAAGAATACCTCTCTGAGCTAGGGTGGGCGTTAGCAACTTGAGAGTCAAAGAAACTGGTCTGAGTTACAAGCTGGACTTAGGGAGAGAATGTTGAGCTCAACTAAATTTGTTGCAGAGGTTAGTGGGCTTCAGGCAGAGACGTGAAGACACTCATGAGGATGGTCTCAGGCTCAGCAACATTCAACTGGAGGAAGTTTTGGTTCATCCATATTCTGATGCTCAAAATGTAGCTTGACGGTGTGGCGATAACAATTGGCTGAATCGAAGTTGCAGCGAGCTGTAGCTGGATGGCATTGACATACGTGCAGAAATTGACAACTCACTTCTGAATAATATTGGCTTTGGATAGCAGGAAGAAAATGAAGCAAATGAGACCAAAGACATCTCCCAACAATACTCTATGGTCACCACATGAGCATGTGCTCACTTCAGCAGCACATATACTAAAAATTGGAACGATACAGAGAACATTAGCATGGTCTCTGTGCAAGGATGATACACAAATTTGTGAAGTGTTCCATTTTTTTTGCGTGGCATGGTGGCTCAGCAGTTAGCACTGCTGCCTCACAGTACCAGGGACCTGGGTTCGATTCCACACTCAGGTGACTTGTCTGTGTGGAGTTTGCACATTCTCCCCGTGTCTGCGTAGGTTTCCTCGGGGCGCTCCGGTTTCCTCCCACAGTCCAAAAATGTGCAGGATTGGCCATGCTAAATTACCCGCAGTGTTCAGTGATGTGTAGATTGGGTGGGTTATAGGGGGATGGGTCTGGGTGGGATGCTCTGAAGGTTGATGTGGACTTATTGGGCCAAAGGGCCTGCTTCCACACTGTAAGAATTCTGTAATAAGAGGAGAAGCAATTGACAAATTATACTTTGTCTTGTTAGTCAAAACAGTCAAATTAATAGAAGTCATCTAGAGGTGGAATACAGAGGAACAATTAAATTCTCTCTTTATTTCCTACAGAGATGCTGCCAGACCTGCTGATCTTTTCCAGCAAATTTGTTTTTGTTGCTGATTTACAGCATCCGTAGTTCTTTTGGTTTTTAATTAAATTTGTAATGTGACTTGAATCTTAGCCCATTTTAGATAGAATGGAGTAAACTCGGATTGATATTAAAGGATGACTAATTTAGTAATTTCTCCATTAATTATAAATGGGAAATGTGATTTTCCCAATTAAAAATATCAACAGGAATAAATACTTTACAATTTCACGTCATCTTTGCTTCCTACGTTGAAAGATTTGGGATTCTATGATAATGCAATATTGTTTGCTTTGTAGTCCAGAAACTCCCACATAGGTTATTGCAGCAAGCAACTCTCTGTTGCCATTTGAGGCTTAAAGTCATTTTAACACTTTAAAATCAAGTTGCTGACAATTTTGTAATTACTAGTGAATCTTCCACCAAATAATTCAATTGTAGAATGTGGGAGTGTAATTTCCATTAGAATTTGGAACAGAAGATGTTTCTTGATTGATTCTTGAGGTGGCTGGGGAGTGGGTGGTTATGGTGGGTGAAATGCTTTACTTACTTAATACAAGTAGATAAACATATACCACAGCGACATGAATAAATTTCTCTATGCACATGTGGAATAGTTTGCTATCACAACTTGCCACAGTAACTGAGAATAACAAGGTGTAGAGCTGGATGAACACAGCAGGCCAAGCAGCATCATAGGAGCAGGAAGGCTGATGTTTTGGGCCTAGACCCTTCATCAGAAAATGGAAGGGTCTAGGCCCGAAACGTCAACCTTCCTGCTCCTATGATGCTGCTTGGCCTGCTGTGTTCATTCAGCTCTACACCTTGTTATCTCAGATTCTCCAGCATCTGCAGTTCCTACTATGTCTTGCCACAGTAACTATCTGTTTTACTTGTAACCTTTCGACGGAAAGCAGAAAAGGAAATAAAACTTGCATATCCATAAAGCGTTTCAGATGTCCCAAAACACTTTACTTCTAGTGAAATGCTTTTGAAGTATTGTCACTCTTGTAACAAAGGAAATATGGCAACCGATTTACACACAGAAAAGTCTCACAACAACTATTAGATATTTAGATATCAGATAATAATCAGATAATATGTTCTAATGATAATTATTGATATATACATTGACTAGAACATTGCTTGGTTCTCCTTGATATGTTGATACAAGATCTTTTATGTTTACTTGAGAGACTAGACAGGGCCTTAGTTTAATCTGTCACCCAAAAATACACTCCCTCGGTACTAAACTGGCATGTTAACCTGATTTTGTGCATTGAATATTGTAGTTGAATACTGTCATAAGGAAGGTAATGTTTTTCATGTGGACTGTCTGGCAAACTAGCAGTGATCTAGGAAATGACACAGAAAACAGTGACGGTAATATATGAGAGTTTAACATTTAGTTTGAGAATTACAAACTTGGGTCAGAAATAACTGTGCTAAACTTAAATAAGAATAATTACAAAGGAATGCAAGCAAAGTAAGATAGAATAGACTGGGGAAAGGAATTCAGTAGCAAAGACAGTTGATGAACAATGGTAGACATTTAAGCAAATAACTCATGGCTCGCAACAAAGATATCCCAGTTAGATAGAAAGATTTCTAGGAGGGGGATAAGCCAACCATAGTTAACCAGAGAAGATAAGGATAGCATCAAATTGAAGGAAAAAAATTCCATCTGGCAAAGATTTGTGGTAATCCAGAGAATTAAGAAAGTTTTAAAGAACAACACCTTTGTTTCTATATTTTTAGAGAGATAGAATCTATCTGTGATTTACAAAATACTAGGGAACTGGCTTTTTTCTTTCCATTTTTTGTCTTATGGCATTTAGAACATTGTAAGGTGGATGCCATGTTGCTTGGTGGGTAATAAAGTTTAACAGCTAAGAGTGTCCTACAATCTTTGGACTAAGTGGTTCCACTTCACATGGAAGAATCATTGAGTGACATTATTCATTCAGCATCAAACTGAGGCTAACTACTTTAAGCTTCTATTAATTAGTGTTTTGGACAAGTGGAATATCCAATGGAAAACATCATGCTCGGGAATTTATGCTTGAAAGTTGTTTAGATTCTTAGAAATTTGGTGATATCTTTATAAAAGCAAGAAATAAAATGAATTTCTATGACACTATGAGTGAACTTGTCGGCATCATTATCAAGGCAATGCAAAAATGACAAGAAGAAATGAAGTTGTTAAAATGAATGATCTGCTTGAGTGAGATCAGCAAACTATGTGATGGGGATAGATGGTTGTATGACATACCAAAGCTCCAAAGCATATTGGTACATCTTTCTGTTCATACTAGGTGCAATCTAGCTGCTGAAAAGCTGCTTCTTTGAGTAACAGAGTCTAGAAATATAACTCGAGGTCTCAGTCATTTAGAACTAAGGTATGGAGAAATGTCTTCACTCAGTAGGTTGTGAATCTTTACATTTTCTACATCAGGTTTTAGAATCTCTACAATACAGATAGAGGCCATTTGGCCCATCAAGTCTGCACCAACCTTCCAAACAGCATCCCACCCTATCCCTGTACTTTCCCATGGCTAATCTACCTAACCTACACCTCTCTAGACATTAAAGGGCAATTTGGCACAGCCAATCCACCTAACCTGCACATCTTTGGACTGTGGGAGGAAACTAGAGCACCTGGAGGAAACCAGAGCACCTGGAGGAAACCCACACAGACGCAGGGCGAACGTGCAAGCTCTACACAATTGTCTGAGGGTGGAATTGAACCCAGGTCCCTGGTGCTATGAGGCAGCAGAGCTAACCACTGAGCCACCATGCTGCCCCTTTTAAATGGTCAGTTGATCAGTACTTTTAAGGCAGGGCTTGATAAATGTTTGGATACGAAGGTAATCAACAAATAAATAGGTATTTTGGAGATGATGAAGTCCATAAATTATCTGACAGGTTGGGTGGGCCATAAAACCTACTCCTGCTCCTATTTCTACATTTGTTACAAAGCCATGTGGGATATAATCTACATCATTTCCTTTTTGTGATATTAAGCATATCACATTGTTCCCCATTATGCAGACTCATTAGTACCACTCATGGCTTTGCCCATGGAAGTTATAAAAAAATTCTCTTGTGCTGCATATGAAATTTTATTTATTTATTTATTTATTGTCACGTGTACTGAAATACAGTGAAAAGCTCTGTTTATGAGTAGTACAGGCAGATCATAGTAAACAAGAATGTACAGATCAAAAAGACTTGGACAGAGGCATACGGGTTACACTGCACAGGCTGTGTGCTAGGTGAGATCACCGTTAGCAAGATCAGTGTTATTTCAGGCTAAAGAGTCCATACATCAGTCTGCAAACGGCTGGGAAGTAGCTGTTCCTGAGCCTGCTTGTGCTTGTGTTCAGGCATCTGTATCTTCTGCCTGATGGAAGAGGCTGTAGGAGGTCATTACGAGGGTCTTTGATGATGTTGGCTGACTCTCCATGGCAGCAAGCCATGTAAATAGAGTCCATGGATGGAAGGTTGGTTTCTGTGATGGTCTGTGTTGTGCATATCACCTTCTGTAGTTTCTTATAGTCCTGGACAGAGCACTTGCCATACCAGGCTGTGATGCATTTGGATAGTATGCTTTCAATGGTGCATGTGTAGAAGTCGCTGAGGGACCTTGCAGGCAAAAGAAATTTCCTGAGCTGCTTGAGGAAGAAGAGGCGTTGTTGTGCGTTCTTGATTATTGCATCTGTGTGGGAAATCCAGGACAGATTGTCGGTTATCATCACTCTGAGGAACTTGATGCTCTTCACCTATTCTACCTCAGTTCCATTGTTGTAGATGGGGATGTGTTCTCCTCCCTTCTTTCTGAAGTCAATGATCAGTTCAATTTGTTGTTGTTAGATATCCGTCTCACTACGGTGGTGTCGTCAGCGAGCTTGTAGATGGTGTTCATTTAGAATTTGGCAATGCAGTTGTAGATGTACAGGGAGTATAGTAGGGGGCTAAGAACGCATCCTTGGGGGGCTCCAGTGATGAGTGTTATTGTGGAGGAGGTGCAGTTACCTATCCTCACTGATTGCGATCTGCAGGTCAGGAAGCTGAGGATCCAGTTGCAGAAGGTGGAGCTGAGACCTAGGTCTTGGAGTTTTGAGATCATTCTGAAGGGGATAATGGTGTTGAAGGTGGAGCTGTAGTCAACGAGCAGGAGTCTGACGTAGGTGTCTTTGTTGTCCAGATGTTCCAGGGATGAGTGCAGGGCTAGGGATATGGCAGCCTCTGTGGACCTATTATGTTGGTAGGCAAATTGTAGGGGATCGAGGCAGGTTGGGAGACTGGAGTCGATGTGGACCATGACCAGCCTCTCGAAGCATTTCATAATTATTAACGTCAAAGCCACTGGGCGTAGTCATTAAAGCATTTTGTAGACATAGGGTTGGGAATCTGAGGCTTTTAAAGCTTCATATTACATAGAATCCCTACAGTGAGGGAGCAGGGCCTTTAGCCCAACAAGTTCACACTGACCCTCAGAGCGTCCCACCCAGACCCATCCCCATCCCCCTATAACCCACCTAATCTACAAATCCCTGAACACTACAGGCAATTTAGCATGGCCAATCCACCTAGCCTGCAGGAGGAAACCAGAGCACCCGGAGGAAACCCACGCAGACATGGGGAGAATGTGCAAATTCCACACAGACGGTCACCCGAGGGTGGAGTTGAACCCGGTCCCTGACGCTGTGAGGCCGCAGCGCTAACCACTGAGCCACCGTGCCGTATTTGTATGATGTCTTATGGAGGACCCTATCCTGTGAGACTCTGCCCCCTCTTGAGGACACTTTTGTTAGTATTTTGCAGGAGATAATCAAATTGTAGACTGTCCTGCTTATCTATTTGGTTATGAATAGGAGGTGGGAGGTGGAAATGGGTGTGCTGGCAGATGTCTGATGAAGAAGCCTCTGAGGTGAAGGAGGTTGAGTACCTTATATTTTTTCTCTCTGATACAAGGTCGCAGGTGGGTAAGAACCAGTAATGGATTTTGAAGTCTGAGGTTACCGCAAGGGACACCTTAATCTCGGTCTAGCTGCCAGCCCAGGACTGAGGTGCACTCTTCCTTTGTGTAGATGTGCACATCATGCTGGAGCTTCAGGTGACCTTGAAATGAGTGACACAAGTCATGTGTAAGAAAGAACAGGAGGAGGAGGGAGACTATTAAGACCAGTCCCCATCATAGGACAGAGGACAACTCTGGGCCTGTTTGTCCGGCCAGAGATGCTGAACCTCAGATGCCACATACAACATTTGTGGAGCACCAATGGGAGGGGGCGGGGGGGAGATGTGTGGACATCTGACAGAGGTTCCTGAAAATGGAGAAGTCCAGTCTCTACACAATGTCCCAGGCATGTAACTATAATTATTATTACTAATGGTTTATTTATAAAAATAAATTTTGTCCCTTCCAAGAGTCAAACTGAGATAAGTTTAATAATCAATCATTCTAAGTAAATAATAAAATATGAAAACAGGTACATAGAAATGTAGAATAATGTGCTGATCATCAGATTGGGGTGTTTATGTTACTAAGATTCAAAGTTTAATAGTCATTAGAGTTTGTTCATTGCATGGATGAGCTGGGGCTTTGCACCGTGCTTAATTTCATTTTACATCTTAATTCAGTTTGTTGCTGTGAATTCCATACTAGGCAGCTACTTTGAGTTCTATCTGGAGAAGACCAGTAGTGAAGTTAGGAGATTAGCAGTGAGCAACCACGAAATGGCAGAGTTAATCACGTCTGTTCTCCAGTGACCCCAGACCAACTTAAGACAGCACTTTTCATTGCTTCTGTAAATCACAATATATTTTGCAAATATGTTAGTTATGTAGATACTGTAGTTATACATAGGAAACACAGCTGCCAATTAGTGCACAGCAAGGTCCAATAAGCAGCGGTTTGATAATGAACAGCTTGCTATCAATATTAGTTGAGAAATAAGCATTAGCTGGGCTACCAGGGAAAACTGCTCAACACCGTTTCTGTACAGCACTGAACTATAAGCCTATGTTTTGTATTCAAGTCTCTGAAGTGGGATTTAAATCCACCTGTCTTGAGATAGGGTCAAGTTTGTAACCAGCTGAGCCATAATGAACACTTATAGAGTGGAAAGGCACAAATAAGAACTGTGCCTTGTACAGAACAGTTTTAAAGTATTCTTGATGGTAAGAAAAACTAGGTGGGATGATTTATTCATTCCTCTGTGAAACTTGAGATTGAATCTAGCTCATAAACTGAGAGGATGGAGGAAGCGCTGAAGTTTGGCAGGAAATCTAAAATATTTGAAGCTACGATTAAGTTTATTACCAATGGTTAGTAACTCCTCAACAGGACAACAAATCAGGACAATGTTTTCTCATGTCTAAAGAGAAATATACATGCGCCACCTCTGTCATTGTTTAGCATAATCTGTGAAACTACCAGTTTAGAAATTAAATTACAAAATTGGACTGTATGAACAATCACCATGATCTATAAACAAGCAAAACTCCTCCTTCCATGACTAAATCAGCATCAGTGCAGCTTGCACTTGTCTATGGGAAATCCATCACCTAAACTGGTGCAATTACTGGAAGCTTCTGTGCTTCCGGTAACCACTCGGCTGTAATTTGTGCGACATCTGCTTGTCCTTCCTCATTTGGTGCCAGACCAACCCTTTTGACATATTAGTTGAAAATCTTCCAAACAACATTTATTTCAAATTTTTTGAAGGGGTGGGGTTTTACCCTATCTTTAGTACCAGCTTGATTTTTCTGATTTCTCAGAGCATTAACTACGTTGTTTATTAATGAAGTCACACATTGGATAATTCTATGAGGCTCGTTATTAACTTATAAGTTTCTCTTCGAGTCATTGCTGCTCACTGAATCCTTTCAATCCAACTCTTGTTTCCTGATATTGGTTTGGCCTTCAGCTCTGATTTCCCAGTGTGCTCATCCACTTGATATTCATGCTGTTTCCACAGTGCATGCGTGTGTGTGTGCGCGCGTGTATGTGTGTATGTGCGTAGACTGAAGAAGTGCAGCATACCATTTCAAGCTGCAGTTCTAGTCATCTCTCTTGCAAAGACCCATGAGGTTTCCTGTCAGCAACGTATATCTCTCCTTACAAAATGTACTAAAGCTTTTCAAGTCAGTCTATGTCAAGTCGTATTTGGCAAAAGAATGCCTTGATATTGAAAGAAATGTGAACCAAAATTCAAAGCTGTTTAATTTCCAACCAGCGTGGCAACTCAATGTATTAAAGGTGCAGTAAATGTTTAGTCCTAAATGTATGCATTGTTTTATAACTGTTCTCAAATTAACTGAAGAAAGAAATACTAGGTCAGCTAAATGATTGCTCATATTTCTTCTTGCAAAACTAATAAATGGGAATGATGATTTATTAGTCACCGCAGGTGCTTGCCATGACTTCAAGAGAGCTACTCATTTGCAACAAGCTAATAAAAGGAAATTTTAAAAGCAAAATATTGAGTATGGGTTGGGTGAAAGAGAGATGGCTAAATTGTAAAACATTTAGTAGTAATATCAACTTTCGTGGAGATGAGTGGGCATTCAAATTACTCTGAGGATCCTATCTGGCCCTTTAGTTATTGTAATGAGATCAAGATCCTCTTTGTTATTCAAGTTTTGAGTTGAATGATGGTTGGCTGATTTCTCCATCATTGAGAAACTTAGCAGCTAATCCCAAATCAGGGCTGCTGGATGTAAGAGATAAAAACCCTTACTCCTACCTGCCTGATCTAAAGTACTTCACTGGGCCAATCTTGTGATCAAGCAGCACACCTCTTCTCCGACCTTCAACCTGAGGCCTCTAATCTCCCACACCCAAGTCTCCAATCATTCCCAGGTCTTTGAATACCATCACTATGCCTATCTCAGAGCTGGCAAGCTTTTTGGAGGGTTCCAGACACTGGGTAATAGCCCATCAGAAGTTCCAGTTTCCTGGGCAGTTCTGTCTGAGTCAGCTACATTGGGACTTCTACATAGTCCTCAAATCCAACTCATTTGTACACCTCTGCAATGTCCATCTTCCGATTAGAAAATCTGTACCGAAGGATCTATCACCTAATGTAGGCTGATATTGCACTGGAGTACAGTTCTGTCATAGCTTTTTGCCTTGCACTTGATGGCACAGATCCAAGAATGTCAAATTTCAAAGTGAGCAATGCTTTATATTGCATGAGGAAAAAGGTGCTTTTCAACTGGCAAGTCAACTCTGATAGATTGAGGCATTGCCATGGAGAATGGACTAGGGCTTTTATTTAATTCAAAAAAGGGCAAAATGCCTGGACAAATTCCTTTTTCCTGCTGAGAATAGATCCCTGCATATGAATTATATGTATTTTTTGGCAAGCGTAAATGTGTCACTTTGTGAGTGAAACTGATGAAAATTACATGAACAATCCAAATCGATCTGTTTCTTTTTCTGATCTCATTCTGTTATTTCAGCTTTGGCTGTGCTGATATCTCAGGCTATTCCGCCAATAATTTCATAGTTGCGCTTATTGGACTAAACATGCTGACTGATATGATAGATCTGATATTGAAAAACTTAAAGAAATAATCCGGAGATGGATCATGTGATAGGGATGTGACTATTTCCTTTGGCAGCTTGTTCCATTATTGGATTGTCCTTGGGAATAGTGTGTTGATATACTGCCTTGGAAACTGATGGGCTTTGTGGCTCATGTAGGTGGTGGTACATTGTTTTGTCTTTGCCAAAGTGCACGAGGTACCTGGACAAATGTTGTCCAATCACGAAATCACGCCCTAACATTATGTCCTGAGATCACTGCTTTGTATCACTCTCTGCACACATCCCTATTCCATACTCCAAACCTCCTTCTCCATTTGTCATTGGAAAAATACTTCCCCAGTTCACTTACTATGATCTGAAGTTCCCACCCACTTCAAGAAGACCCTGTCATCCCAGTGCCAAAGCAAAACCATGCAGCATGCCTCAATGACCACTGCCTGTGCTTCAAGTGGTTGGTCATGGCTCACATCAACTCCAGCCTCCCAGACTGCCTTCATCCCTTGCAATTTGATGCAATGGGTCCATGGCAGACACCATCTCTCTGGGCCCACACTCATCCCTGGAACATCTGGACAACAAGGATATCTCCATCAGGCTTCTACTTATTGATGACAGCTCTGCCTTCAACACAATAATTCCAAACAAACTCAACTTCAAACTCCGGGACCTAGGTCTCTGCTCCCTCCTCCATAACTGGATCCTCGACTTCCTGACCAACAGGTCGCAGTCAGTAAAGATAGACACCTCCTCTACGATAATCATCAACATTGATCAACATCAACATCCCCGCAAGGCTGCGTACTCAGCCCCCTACTATACTCCTTATGCACTTATGATTGTGTGGCAAAATTCTGCACCAACTCCATTTATAAGTTTTCTGGTGACATCACCTTTGTAGGTCAGATCGCAAACTATGACGAGACAGAGTTTAGGAAGGAGGTAGAGTGCTTAGTGGTATGGTGTAAAGACAATGATCTATCCATCAAAGACAGCAAAATGAAGGAACTGACCATTGACTTTAGGAAGCGGAGTGGAGGGCATGCCCCTGTCTGCATTAATGGTGCTGAGGCGGAGATGGTCAAGAGTGTCAAGTTCCTGGGAGGGATGATCACCAACAATCTATCCTGGTCCACCCACACTGACACTACGGTCAAGAATGCATAACAATGTCACTACTTACTCAGGAAGGTAAGGAAATGCAGCATGTCCATAAAGACTCTGACCGATTTTTATAGGTGCACCATAAAAAGCATCCTATCTGAATGCATTACAGCATGGTATGGCATCTTCTTCCCAAGACTGCAAGAAACTACAGAGTTGTAAACACAGCCTAGTCCATCATGCAAACCAGCCTCCCATCCATTGACTCCATCTATACTTCCCGCTGCATTGGGAAAGCAACCAAATTAATCAAAGACCCCTCCCACTGGTTATACCCTCTTCAACCGTCTTCAGTCTTCTAGAAGATATAAAAATTTAATACGAATGAACAGATTCAAGAACAGCTTTATCACCGCTGTTATCAAACTTTTGATGGACCTCTTTAATGTCTCTGCACTTTCTGGGCAGCTGCAACATTATACCCTGCACTCTGTTCTGTTACCTTAATGCACTTATATAGTACGATCTGCCTGTAAAGCATGTTAGACAACACTTTTCACTGTATTTCAGTGCATGTGACAATAAGATACCAAATCAAACAAAACTGCATTTTCAAATTGCCAACTATCTAGGCTTTGGACTTATATTTATCAAAGGATTTCAGCAGCTACTGATTTGTTAGCTCCATCCTTACCTCTAGCTATGATGCCTGATCAGACCATTACTCATTCTTACACTCTGGCAGTTCCCTCCGGTATGGCTCTCATCTCCTCTCCCCTAAGTACAAACAGCATAGTTTGAAAGGATATGTTAGATAACTGGTTTAGCATTCAGTGCCATATCTGGCTAGGTAATATGTTATGAGTGGGTTTACGTCATTTACTAAAATTATTAATTTTTCCAGGATCTTCTTGAAATTTAAAGTTATGTTCCTTAGTTTCTTTCTTGAATACATATTGTCTTCTTAAATCCCTTTCAAGACCCCTCCATTATCATCTCTAACAACAAATGTGAGGAGCTTATGGACTTCCTTTCCACTATGATCTAAACCATGTCCCTTTCCTCCATTAGCCCACTAGACCAAACTTCCTTTAACAGTCTGTGATGAAATATGCTTTTTAGAGAGGTTTGTTCTGTCCTGTTTCTCTTGTAGATGGGTGTTGTAAACCTGGTACTGAAGTGTCCACTCCATGGAAAGCTGAGCAAACAGCTTTGGGTTTTTTTTATCAGACAAAGGAAGTATTGTGCAGATGGAGTCAGGTTCACACAGATCCAGGCTGTTAGTTTTGCTTTCAGTTGTTGAAAATGGGTTTTGGAGTTGAAGCTGCTAGATACAGCTCTCTTTGTGCTGCTGCAAATGTTTGAGGTCTCTGTCTGCTGCTAGACTAATTCTATCAGTGAACCTTTCTCCTGGACTGGAGGAGATAGCAAGTGAGAGAAATCTGTTTTTGCTGAATTTGCCTTTGCCAAGGGGGTGTTTACGGGATGCTGCTTTAGTTGATGAGTATTAGTTAAATAATATATTTTTTGTTAAGTATTTCAATAGAGCTAAAGTCATGCAAATTTTTGTTTGTTTGTATTTTAACTGTGGTGTAAGAATAAAATGTGTTTTGCTTAAAGCCTGGTAGTTTGACCAATCGATCACATCTGGAACACAGCACTTGCCTTTAAATAAGAAAGAAGTTAGGGTCTAGGCTATCTCCTTGATATATTTTGAGGTGGTTTGGTCTGGTCCATTACAAGTCCCAAACCTCTAGCTGTAAAACTGTCATCTTTCTCTAGTTTCTCTGCTACTGCCCCTCATGCCTCCCATTAATAAATCTTATCCATTAGACTTACCTCCTGCTCCCTCCATTCTCTTCCCACTAAACTGCAGTCCATCCTTGTCAGTTCATGTTGTTAATGGATCTCTCTTTCTTCAGGTGTCTTCTGACATGCCTTTGAATCTTTTATCATCATGGATCTCCTCAAGAAAGCAACCCTGGCCACATCATCCTTTCAAGCTACCAGCTTGTCACCTATCTCCCATTCCTTTCCACATCTTAAGCATGTTGCTACCTCTTAAGTCCATTACAATCTATTCCAGAACATTATGTTTGAATCCTTTCCATCAGGTTCCCATCCCTACACAGTACGGAATGGCTGGTATCAAAGTTAAATGTGCCATCTTGTGTGACTGTGACAAAGATAACTTTCCCCTTATCCTTCTCAGCCACTGCACAGCATCTGACATGGTTGGCTACACTCTCTGTTTCCAATGCCTTTCCATTGTCATCCAGCGGATGAGTGGAATTCTGCCTGCAAAGTTCCATGCTTATCAATTTAATTTGGAAATCATTTGTAATAAACTTCTCTTCCTGTTCCTGCACTTTTTACGTCTGGCATTCCACCATGGATCTATCTTTGGCGCCCTCTCCTATTTCTCATGTACTCCTGGTGACATCTCCTGAAAGCATAGTGATGATTTTTTTTCCATGTATGATGACAGCTCCCAACTCTCCCTATCCCCTTCCTAACTCCCTACCTACACTCACCTTTCCTGGCCCCATCCCCGCCTCTTCGACCTGTTTGTTTCCTCTCCACCTATCCTCTCCTCTATCCCTCTTCTATCCGCCTCCCACTCTTTCCCTATTTATTTCAAAACCCCCTTCCCCTCCCCCTTTTCTGATGAAGGGTCTAGGCCCGAAACGTCAGCCTCTCTGCTCCTATGATGCTGCTTGGCCTGCTGTGTTCATCCAGCCCTGCACCTTGTTGTCTCCCTCACCACCACCTCTTATTGACACCTCCTCCACAACTCAATTGGAGCAGAAATTTCCTCCAACCAAACATCAGAGAAACAAAAACATCATTTTGGGGCACCCATTCCAAACTACGTTACCCTATAACTGACTTCACACTGTGCCTGGCAACAGTTTGTATAAAGCTGAATAATACACAAACTTGGTGTTATATTTGACCCCTGTCATGACCTTCCTGTTTATGTCATGTCTATTGCATTATTGCGTTAAAGGCAAATGAATGATGGGTATCTGTTGATTGTTGAGAACACATAACAAGGGGCTTCTGGGACACTAATATCTTGGTGGCGTGGTTGCTAAGAGACAGAGATCTGTAATACTGCCTCCTGTGAATAAACCTACTATCAAAGGAAAGCTCTGTGTATTGTTGCCTACTTTAACATTTGGCTTGGATCTGTTTAACTCTTTTGATGTTGTATTCATGATGATTTTCAACTCTATGACAGCAGGCCGGACTTCATCCCTGTCTCAGTTCCTCTGCCTGCTGAAATCCTCACCCATGTCTTTGTGACGTCTCAATATGACCGTTTCTGTGCACTCCGGGCTGTCTCCCACATTCCATCCTGCGTAAACTTGAGGTCATCCTAAACACTGTGTCTTAACTCTCACTGACCCCAGTTTCCCTTTCGTCCCTGCTCCTGCTGACATACGCTAGATTTTTAACCTTTCTTCCATGTTTTCAAATCTCTCCAAGGCCTCACTTCTCCCTATTCGTGCAATCCCCTCCAGACCCACATTTCTCCGAGATATCTGTATTCCTCTAATTTCGACCATACCCGTTTTAACTACTACATCGTTGGTGACTGTGCCAGGACCCAGGTTCTGGAACACTGTCAACAAACCTCACAACCTCTTGACTTCTGTCTCCCCATCTAAGACACTCTTGCCAACCTCCCTTGTGGATTAACTTAATGTGGCTTGGTTTCAGATTTTGTTTTACAGTGTTTCTGTGAAACGCAGTGGGATTTTTAAAAAATTAATTTCTCCATAATTCTACTTGCTGTTAAATATAATCATATCTACCATTTCTGATGGATGCAAAAGATCCCAAGGCATTATCTGAAGAACAAGGATGTTTTCCTAGTGTTCTAGGCTTATATATCCCTTGGGTTGCATCATGAAAATGGCTTACGCTTGCTGTGTGCAAATTGGCTTCTATTTCTCTATCTTACATCAGCAAAACTACTTCAAAAGAAACTACTTCAAAAAAAACTAATTGGCTGCAAAGCATTTTGAGCTGTGCTGAGGTGGAAAAAATACTATATCAATTCAAGCTCTTTGTTTCTAAAAAACAAGTCTTTTCAAGCAATCAAAAACCAATACCTAGTTTTTATTACATTTATTTCTTGGAGCTGTAGGCCTCATGTCTGCATGAAAACTGTATTAAGTATAAGTTATTAAAGGTTACTGGGCTGTGAATATTGCACGGTTCTGTTGAGGTACACAATTTTACAAGCATGGATGTGCCATACCAATGTACGATTAGACAATACGGAGAGCATTTACAATTGGGCTTGTCATAATTCTTAGTAGGCATTAAAGGGTGTATTATGGAAGCTGCCGGTTCTTAAAATGGAGTCACATTTTACATGACCTGCCCCTTTAGGGCATGTTTCTTGTGCCTATGAGAAAGAGCAAAAACACAGCACTGTCGGTCAATGACAATTCACAGTCACACATTGACAGCAATAGTTAACTGTGACAAATATGGTGCTGCTGATATAATCATGCTGTAAAGATATATACTGAACGGAAACCAAGGATTAGATGCTTTTAAGCGATTTTGGCTGATTGATGCTATCCTTCCTTCTGAGGATCCAGTTTATCCGCTGCTCCTGCCCTGGACTCCACTGACATGAGGAGGAAGAAAGAGGATGAGGAAAAGCGGTTGAGGGACAGTGCAAGACTGGCTTTTGCTTTTAAAAACTACATTGGGGAGACAAAGCAGAGGCTCGGAGACCACTTTGTAGACCACCTGCACTCGGTGCATGACAATTGACAACATCTTCCAGTCGCGAACCACTTCTTCTCACCCTCCCACTCCCTGAACAATACGGCTATCCTGGGCCTCCTCCAGTGTCACAACGATGCCACCCAGAAACTAGAGGAACAACACCTCATATTCCACCTTGGGAGCCTACAACCCAATGGTCTAAATGTGGACTTTACTAGTTTCAAAATCTCCCCAACCCCGACCTCATCCCATGACCAACCCTCCCTCTCATCCCTGCCTCTTTGACCTGACCCAACTTGTCCATTTTCTCTCCCACCTATCCGCTCCTCCCAACTCACTGATCAATCCCCACCACTGCCTACCTGCTATCACTTATCACCATCCCACCTACATTCCCCAGCCCCACCCCTCCTCTCTCTATTTATTTCAGAGCTCCCTTCCCCCTCCCCCATTTCTGAAGAAAGGTCCTGACCCGATATGTTAGCTTTCCTGTTCCTCTGATGCTGCCTGACCTGCTGTGTTCCTCTAGCTCCACACTGTGTTATCTCTGACTCCAGCATTGGCAGTTGTTACTATCTCTACTTATTACTGTGAAGTAAAGGTGGGCAGTCATCACACACACACAGAGATCACTGCACACAGAATGTCATGACATTGGCAGATGGATCCTGAAGCCAGTTGTGGCCAGCTGACATCACTAGCTTTAGATATTTCTAATCAACCTGCTCAGAGATGTTATTACACACCTCTGGAAGTGGGTCTCCTGGCTCAGAGATAGGAATACTACTACTGCACCAATAGAGCTCTATCACTGGCTTTAACTATGCATGCACTTGTGGCCATTTTTATCGGCCACTTTGGCATTTGGGATTATTATTCCAGTCTCTTTAAAGATATAATGTATCAGTGCTATAAATGGATTTATTCTAGGATTAATTTAAGCACAATCGTCAAATGTGGTCCATCTCTAGTTCGGCAACTGCTTGTTAATGTTTTTGTTTATTTTGAGCAGTGAGGTGTATAGCACTTGTTTTGTTGCTGCTTTGAATAAGTTTAACATGTTACCTGTTAGTTTGATGTAATGCTGAAGACTCCATTTCCTGGCAACCCAGTAAGAATCATTGCCCATTGCTGTGCTGCTCTCTCCTTAAGGCTACTGTGAATGTATTCATCAGATGTCTGAACTTCTATCCCTATTTCACTACTGTTACTCCTCACCAGGATAGCTCACAGAAAATCAAATCCCGCTACTCCTGGAATCATCACCAAAGTTAGATTTTTTTTAATAATGCAGAATTCTCCAATTCATCTGCCTTTTAGATTCAGGTTGACAAAATGCACAGACAGGGTTACTTTGTTTAACAATAATTACTATTTATTGCAAATAATTTTAAAAAAAACAGGTAAATGGTTTATGAACTGTCAGCTCTAAAGGTACAGGGTCTCCCTGATTTACAAACACAACCCCATATATGGTCTTAATTTTTAAATACCTGACATATGAACATTGCCTGTACTTACAAACAGCTGCTTTACATTGTCCTCTGACATGCAAGTTGACTCCAGAATGGAATCTGCTCACAACCTGGGGACTGCCTGTAAAGGTAAAGTTGCTATAGTCCCATAGAGCTACTGTCTCATTAGAGAGAGAGATGGCTGGTGATGGTTTAACCTGAGGGTCAGCTCATCTCAAGTGAGGGAAGAGCTTGAGAAGAAGAGTCCTTCAGGCTCAACTTAGTCAGCATGGCAATTGAACCCACACTGTCAGTATCGCTCTGCATCACAAACTGGCTGAGAAGCCATCCGAACTACATATAACTACTGACTAAAACTCTAACCCCCTTATAAACTCCCACCTGCGTGTGTGTACTCCCACACACACAAAGGTACACACACACACATAGGCACACACACACAGACATACGCACACACCCTACACAAACACAGAGACACACACACTGACACAGAGACATACACATATACACACAGCCCCCACACACAGACATGCATACACATAGACACGTGCACACACACATAAACACACAGACAAAGACACACAAAGACACAAACACAGAGACATTCACACGGACAGGCACACACACGTACACACAGACAAAGACACACAAAGACACAAGCACAGAGACATTCACACAGACAGGCATGCACATACACACTTACGCACAGACCCACATGCACACACACAGACATACACAAAGACACACACGCTCACACATGCAGACACGTACAGACACACACAGTCTCACAGACACACACCCTACACATACACAGAGACATATGCACCACACACTCACACGCACACATACACACAGACACACACAGAGACACACACACACTCTCACAGACACGCTCACATACTCACACAGACATACACTCACACACATACACTCGGACACAGACACAAATACATACACACAGACACACACACATACCCACAGCCTCACTTAGACACTGACCCACATGTATACACAAAGACACGCTCAAAGACACACCCTCACACACACAGCCACATGCAGATACACACACACACACACACACACTACACATACACAGAGACGCACGTATACACAGAGACACAGACACACACATGTACACACATCCCCCACACACACTCACACACACAGACACAGACACATGGACAAACACAGACACAGACACACACAGACACACACAGACACACATACACAGTATGTTATGGACAGTAGTATGCTGGGAAAACACATTAGTGGTCTCTGCACAGGATCTGCTATGATGGTTCTTGAGTTGATTCGATACTGAGTCTCTGTCTTCCTTCTCTAGATGCTTCCATTGGCTTCCAGAAGGCACAGGATGGCTGGTTCATTGTTCTGAAATGTCTCTGAGTTATTAATTGAAAAGTCACAGTTAAGTAGTAATACAGAGCTAGCTGACTGTTGATAACACCAATGACTCTTGCTTTATCCATTTCCTTCCCGTCTCTATACTCTCCCAGTCTTATATGCTGCTGCAGCTTCCCAGTCACATGAGTGACCCCTAATAATCTCCCTTGACTTTCCTTGAGCTGACTCACAGGATTGATTGTCACTCACCTCTCCATGACTGACTTGGATGGAGAGCCCTGACTGATGACTGACCAGACCCCTGACATATTTCTGTGTAGTTCCCTGACTGACTTCATGTAACTCTGTAGACTGTTTGCACGGGAGTTACAAGGCTGACCGCAACCCGCTCTCTGGACAGTGATGACTCGGACCCCCTGTCCCTGAATGGCTGAATGACTGTGTCCAAGCCCTTGGCCTGATAGTGGACACTGCTCTTAACTTACTGTGCTGATGTCAACCTCTGTGGACAGGGATTGCAGGCAATTGATGCCTGTGGAGCGGCCCTGGAATGTTGGGGACAGTTGGCCAAGTAGAGAGCCAGAGGAACAAGCAATGAGCTGACTTCGCTAAGTACCTGCTCTGACCTTCATGCCAGGAATTGTTGACATCAAGTTTCTATTCAATGAGAAGGAATATGGGAAATGATGTATAAATGAAGCAAAATTCGTTTATAATTGCATGCTGATGCATTCAAATAGGCCTCTCGTCATTCCAACATTTTGACCAGAATCTGCTGCCAGAGAGTCAGAACAGTTTCAGAACAAGGAACCACTACGTTAGACAGCTCCAGGGAAAATGACAAGAGCAGAACATGAATATCTACACCATATTTGTGGATCTGACAAAGACTTTGGAAGGCAAAAGAAGAAATATGACTGCCATGAAAAATTAATCACAGTGGTTCAACTGTTCCATGGTGGCATGTTCACAGAGATCATGGATGATAGTGAGTCTTCTGCTCCATTCCCAGTCTTGAATGGAGTTAAATAAGGCTGCATTCTAGCAACAATCATTTTCAACATGTTTTCTCCACTGTAAGCTTTTCAATTCCTTCCATAATGGAAATCTTGAACTCAAAATCATTTGGGAAGTTGATCAGTCCAAGGCTGCTCCAGGCAAAGATCAAAGTGCCCAATGACATATTTCACAATTTTGTATTAATTGTTTACCAGCTGCTGGTTTAGAGCTGGAAATGCAATGTAACATGGAGATGTTCTCCAATGCATATGACATCTTACAATCAGCACAAAGAAAAGTGACATAATGCATCAGCCTGCTTCAGGAAAGCATGACCTCAAGCCTAGTGTTTCAGTCCATGACCAGAGTGCATCAGCACTGGATAAGTTCAATTTTCTCAGGAGCACACCCTCTCTCTCTCTCTCTCTCAAGCTATCTGTGTTGTTTGATGCCACACATGCAAGAATAAAGCAACAGAGGCCTTCAGCAGACAATGAGTAAGTCTGTCTGCCAAACTGCAAGCGTACAGAACAATGGTCCTGTCCATGTGTGAGCTTTAGACAGCGCACCAGGGTCAAATGCATACAGTTAAGCTGCCTTTGAAAGCTTCAGAAGATCAGATGGTTGATAAAATATCCCTGATAGGCCTGCTTGAACTGTCACACCAAGCATCCACATCATACTGAAACAGTGACAACTGAGTTGGACTGATCATAAGGTCATGATGCCTGATGTGTGCTTACAGAATTGAATTTTTTTATGGAAAGCTTGAAGCTGGATTTCCCATTCACAGCAGCCAAAGGAAGCACTACAAGGACACTCTGACGGCCTAACTTGAAGCCCTTTCAGGATTTCTGCACAGAATAAAAAAAAGTGCAGCCTTCTTCAAAAGTAAGTTCATTTAAGGAACAAAAACAAAGTTGCTGGAAAAGCTCAGCAGGTCTGGCAGCAACATTTTCCAACAACTTTGTTTTGTTCCTGATTTACAGCACCTGCAGTTCTTTTGGTTTTAAGTAGTTCATTTAAGGTGCAGACAGAAAACCACAAGGAGATGAAATTCACCTACAACTTAGCCCAGGCCTATTTGCAGCAGAACCTCCTGGATACCGGTTAGCTTCAGCAGTTACCCATGTACCCCTACCAAGCATTGTGGATGATGAACATGGCCATCTTCACCTCCAAGGGTGAACACGATTATTGTCATGCTGCATGATTTCCAGTAGGTGGAGTGACTTGAGCAAATTTCAGCAGAACCGGTTTGATCCAAGAACTGCTTAATGAGAAAAAAATTAGCTAAAATAAACCATTGTAGACGCAGTACAAAACCAGTGCCTTCAGAATCCTGAAATTCATTGAACAACAGAAATATTGCTATGTGTAATACACAATTTCATCAGTGAATTAAAAACTACTGATCTCCTTTATTCGATACAAAGGCAGAGGGAAAACACGCAGCTAAAGGGCCAGTTTCTCAGAAAAGGTCATCAAATGTCACAAAGCATTCGTCTTTTTCTTTGAGAATACAATGTAATTCAAAGCTATTCGGTTAAATAGGTGTCTTGAAACTTAAGGTGACAGACCGACATTGAAAGGAGCAGATCACAGTTTCCATTAGGAATCATAACTATTTCTGCAGGTGGCATCTCATGAACTATCATGAGAGTTATGATCGTATATCACTGCTGATTCTGATACTCAACATCAAATAATAGTTTACATTTTTATAATGCTCCTGACCAAAAACAAATCTTGGATTGAATAACAACACAGATTAAAGACAAATTCTGTTGAGAGAAAACAACAACTGAGGTACAGTGAGACACAGAATTATACTGGGGAGGTCTTAAAACAAGTGGGAGAGGTGACAAAGAAAAAAGATTTGGAAAGAGAATTCTGATGGGCTGGGCAAAATGGGTGAAAGAACTGAGGGATTTATGAATGAGAGAGGGAGAGAGATTGGTGTTGGGGAATGGAAGATGAAGTGTAGACTGGTGTCTAGAGAATGAAAAAGGCACAGTAGAGTGGTGTCTGGAGAATGGAAGATGAGTCTTTTACTGGTGTCATGGGAATGAAAGATGAGTAATAGGGTAGTCTGTAATGGAGGATGTGTATAACTCGTGAAAGTCATTTAGGTAAAGTGGTTTGGGGTTGTACACAGATTTGTGAACAAACTGAGTGGAACTTGGCTTCCATGGATGTCAAAGAGGATTATGAATAATTTAGAATTTGTGGAGGAGGAAAGCTTGAAAAATAACTGGAAAAATGTTGCCAGGTGTTGTTTGAGATAATGAAGTGAAGATCTGAGTATTGGCAGTGGAAAGGTAACTAACTGATTCTGAGACAAGCCAGACATAGGCAGTACGGTGGCTCAGTGGTCAGCACTGCTGCCTCACAGTGTCAGGGACCCAGGTTCGATTCCACCCTCAGGCAACTGTCTGTGTGAAGTTTGCACATTCTCCCTGTGTCTGTGTGGGTTTCCTCCCACAGTCCAAAGATGTGCAGGCTAGGTGGACTGGCCATGCTAAATTGCCCCATAGTGTTCAGAGATGTGTGGGTTATAGGGGGATGGGTCTGGGTGGGATGCTCTGAGGGTCATTGTGGACTTGTTGGGCTGAAGGGCCTGATTCCACACTGTAAGGATTCTATGAAGGCTGCCTACACAGCAGATTACATGTGCATGATGGAGGTCAATTCAGTGTTGAATAGGATGATAGATTGAATCTGGAATCTTATAATGCAGATGTGTAATTGAAAATAATTAATAGTTTACACCATGGTTGCTTCTGGAACTTCAATGTAGTTTTGGTTTGACTAATTTTGAACTGCAAGGAATTCTGTCCAGAACTGAGTATAGGAGTTGGGACATCATGTTACACTTGTACAGGATGTTGGTGAGGTAAATTTTGGATTATTGTGTACAGTCCTGGTCACCTTGCCATAGGAAGGATAATATTAAATCGGACAAGGTTCAGAAAAGATTTACAAGGGTGTGGCTGGGACTGGAGTGTTTAAGTTATAAGGATAAGCTGGGAGTGTTTTCACTGGAGCATAGGAGTTTGACGGGTGACCTTATACAGGCTGATAAAATAATGAGTGGCACAGATTAGGTAAATAGCAAAGGCCTTTTCCCAGATAAGGGAGTTCAAAACTAGATGGCATTATTTTAAAGGTGAGAGGAGGAAGATTTAAAAGTGACCTGATGAGCAACTTTTTCACACAGAGGGTGGTTTGTATGTGGAATGAATGGCCTGAAGAGGTGGTAGATGCAGGTACATTTACACCATTTAAAAGACTTTTGAACAGGTACATGAATAGGAAAGATTTGGAGGGATATGGGCCAAATGCAGGTAGGTGGGACTACTTTAATTTGGGAAACTTGGTTGGCATGGACGAGTTGGACCAAAGGGTCTATTTCTGTGCTGCATGATTCTATTCTCTATGATACTTGGTTGGAGAATTGGATATTCCAATTTTTCTGAGCTCACCCTGTCTTCTGAACTGATTTGTTCATGCCCACATCATTGAAGGGCTGGAAAGATTTCATCTCGTGAGAGAGATCAGTCATAATTCTCTTGCATTGCAGGTGGAATTTAAGTTTAACTTTTTAAAAATCTGGAATTGAAAATTTGCTTTGGTAATGCTAACCATGACAACTATCATCAATTATTGTAAAAACCCACCTGGTTCAAGAATCTTCCTCAGGGAAGGAAATCTGCCGTCTTTGCCTTATCTGGCCAAACGTGGCTCCAGATTCACAACAATGTGGCTGACTCTTAGCTGCCTTCTGAAATGCACTCTTGGCTTGATGCCCATATCCCATGAAAGAATGAAGATATAATGCATCATTGTGTTACCTTAAAAGGTGCTAGAGACAGAT
Source organism: Rhincodon typus (assembly GCF_021869965.1). NCBI lineage: Eukaryota > Metazoa > Chordata > Chondrichthyes > Orectolobiformes > Rhincodontidae > Rhincodon > Rhincodon typus. Next base: position 34,648,987 of record NC_063354.1, read on the forward strand.
TTAACAGCAAACTTCAGAACAGCATTGAATAAGTAGTTGTAAAAGAACAAAAAAAATCACAGTGTTGTGGGTAAAGTGCAAGGGAACAAATTAATTGTATAGTCATTCAAGGAATTAACTTGGGCAAGGTGGGCTGAATGGTCTCATTCATTCTTGTTTGATTTGATACGTGTGTGCGCACTATTAAAACAACTTTTAAAAATTAAAATTAAAATTCTACTAAGTTTATCACTTTATTTTTCTAGTATTGTACATTATTTCTTTTGTTTTTGGGAATTAGCAAGCACAGCCTTTTGATTATAATTCTTTCTAACAATATGCTTAATAAAGGAATACTAATGGATTGATTTCCTGTGTTGAGATTTAGGACAAAGCATGAAAATGCAGGAGACCAAGAGCAAATCAGGTCATATCTTGTGGAGAAGACGTACTAAGAACTCAGTAACTGGATCCAAATAGAAAAGGAAAATGAAACATAGCGTAATTTCAATAGAATGGAAATAACGTTGAGGAAGAAGGGCAAAAAGAGAGGAGGTATCAAGGGGAGGGATGAATTGTAACTTGTAACATATTTAGATGTTACTAAATATAGTGTTAGTAACATCTGAACGACAACAGGATTGTCAGAAGACTGAAGTGATCTTTTCATCAGACAAATAACTTTAAAGGCATTAGAGAAACAAAATAACTTGTGAAAAGCTAAGGAAGCAGAAAGCAATCCAAGAAAGGCAAGGTGAATAGAATAGGTGCCAGAGAGAAAAAAAACAAAATGCTTGTTCATTTTTCGCAGTTTTAGGAAGGTATTTGTTCTTGAAACATTAACATATCTATTTCTTCACTGCACAGTCATTGTATGCTTTCAGCTTTTTCAGTTTCTCTTCCAATTTTCTGGCATTTGTCATTTCTGTGTTTTTGATTTGTTTTGACTTTGATCATCAGTGGTGGAACAGTTAGTGTGTTTGTACCAAATCCCTTTGGTCGGTCTAATAGAGGTATTATGCGTGTAATTTCATGAATTACATATACTTATTCAGCTCATGGATTTGAATATATTTACTAGTTTAATAATTGCTTTCTGGTGCTATGTTGATTAAAATGTGTGTATGTCTTTTAGATCCTGTAGAGTACTGAAAGACTGTTTATTTTGTAGGTGTACATCTGTAAACATTTTGCCATTCTGGGACCTCAAACAGTTGTGGTGAAAGTCACAGATTAAGGTCTCAAATGTAATTAAATACCTGGCACAGACAAAGCAAGACTTTTCCCTCAGTTTCAAGGGCACATGTGCTACTGCTCACAATGTGTGCTCATGATCTGTCCGATCTTTTTCAATCCTGTGTTCCCCTCTCTGATTTGAAATCTTTTGTATTACCCATCTTCTTTCATACTACTATAGCTGGCAGAACCTTTGTCACTTTCATGCATTTTTTGCTTTTATCTCTAAACCTCTGTATCTCCATTTTTCTTCTCTTTTGAAAACCTAACTTGTACCTGTTTTTTTCAACCAAACTTTTGGTCATTCATGGTACTTTTTTTTATTTTGCCTCAGAGCAATGCAAAAATGTCACCAGCTTTACCTGCTTCTGCGGTGTCTGCTTAGTTTTATTTTTCTCTGAATCAACACCCAGGCTTAATCAATCAAGCATGGAGAGCATGAATCGCTTACCAGACACAAATAATCGCACAGATCAATTGAACACTATAGTCACCAATTCTAATCTTTCCTGTCTTCACATGTGGTGTCTACGTGCCAAATTATGAAACCCTTTTCAAGTTTCTGTATAAATGAAAACAATTGCAATGATGCTTTAATCATTGTTTGAGAACTCTCTCTGCCAGCATTTATTACCCATTCCTAACTTGAGAAGGTGATGATGAGCTGAGTTCTTGATCTGCTGCTATCCATTTGATGCAGGTACAGGGAGGAAATTTCAAGATTTTGACCCAGTGGCATTGAGGAAATGATAAAATATTTCCAAGTCAGAATGGTGAGTGATATCGTGGGAGAACTGATAGGAGCTGGTGTATCGGCTGCCTTTCTCATTCTAGATGATAGTGGAGGTGGTTTTGGCAATTGCTGTCAAAGACACCGTCCTGCAGTGCATGTTGTAGATAATACACGCTGCTGCTACTGAGCAGCAGTGATGCAGGGAGCAAATGCCATTCAAGCCAAGTGCTTTGTCTTTGATGGTGTCAAACTTGTTCAGTGTGGTTGGAGCTGTACTCATTCAGACAAGTGGGGAGTATTTCATTACATTCCTGACTTGTGCCTTGTAGATGGTGGATGGGCTTTGGAGAGTCAGGAGGTAAGTTACTCACTGCAGGATTCCTAACCTCTGATCTGCTCTTGTAGCCACCTTATTGTCACATCTCAGTAGGGTTGAGTGCTGGAAATCATATCCCGTTATTCCTGGAGTCATCACAAAAGTGAAAGATTTTTTAAAATACGCAGAATTCCCCAATTTATCTAACTTTCAAACCCAGGTTGACAGAAAGCATGGATTAAGTTTCTATATTTGACAAGAATTACAAGTCAATAGACTCCAGTTACAGATAAGTAATTATGAACCATCAGCATATAACCCAACTAGTTAAGACTCAAATCCTCTTATAAACTTTTTTCACTGGAGCATAGGAGGTTGACTGGTGACCTTATAGAAGTTTAAAAAATCATGAAGGGTGTAGGTAAGGTGAATGGCAGGTCTCTTTTCCTTAAGGTGGGGGATTTCAAGATGAGGGGGCATCTTTGGAGATGACCGGAGAAAGATTTAAAAAAAGACATGAGGGCAATTTTTTGAGTGGTTCGTGTGTGGAATTAACTTCCAGAGGAAGTGGTGGACGTGGATATAGTTACAACATTTAAAAGACATTTAGATAAGTATATGAATAAGAAATGTTTGGTGGGATATGGGTAAGTGGGACTTGTTTAGTTTAGGATTATGGTCAGTTTGGATTGTTTGGACCAAAGGGTCTGTTTCCATGCTGTATGACTCTATAACTCCTCTTTAAATACACACACATGCAGATACTCACACACAGACACACAGACACACACACACACACACACACACACACACACACATTCAGACACATGGACACAGACATAGACAAAAACACGGACAACAGACACACAGACATACGTGCACACATGTACACAGGCAAAACAAAGTATTTCCATTGGAGGGAGAGGCTAGGCATGTAGCTTATTGGTTCCTGATTCTTTTGCTGGTTAGTAGTTAGCCAGATTGGATCGTTCAGCTTTTTCTGTACAGGAACATACCTAGGCAATTTTCCATATTGTCAGGTGGCTGCCAGACTTGTAGCTATACTGGAACAGGTTGGCTGGTGGCATGGCAAGTTTTGGAGTGCAAGTCTTCAGTACTATTGCCAGCTATGGGCTAGATAGCAGGAAGAGTTCCTTGCTTTGTTTATTCCAGCCAAATTGTAAATGCATTCAAAAGAGGAAATTTGCCTGTTTTACAGAAACCAGGGGAAATCTTCCCCTAAATGAATAGAATTTTTTTTATTTGAGCACCTTTCATTGTGTTCAGATCAAACATAATGAAGCAAATATAAATGGACTTGCTGAATTGTGGTATATTTTCAAAACTGAGCAGTGAAGCATTTTTTCTTTACATGGAAGTTGTACACCAGCTGGTCTAATGATACAGGTAGTGTATCACATGACCAGGACATGGATAATGGAATTCATGTAGTGAAGCCAAGTTATACTGAGGCTCAAATGATAGAAACAACAGTAACAACATGAATATTTCACAAGCTCAAGCAACTCATTTCCTTGTTTTGATGTTGCTTTGTTACCTGTGTGTTACAGACCGCATTGCAACTTTATTAAGAACATAAACAGTAGAAAAAGGACTAGGTTATTCAAGTCCTAGTCTGTTTTGCTAATTAGTAAGAGTATGGCTGTTCTTTTACCTTATCACCACTTTCCTGCCCTATCCCCATTTCAAACCACTAATCTGATATGACCATATAGTATCACAGAAAGTTAATAATCATATAAAGCACCTCCGGAATTTCACAGGACTCCTGAATAATTCTGGAATTCTGTCCATAATGAACCATATCTTTCCCTTTGTGGATGATGGAACACTTCCATTTATAGTACGTTTGCTAATGTCTTGGTTTCAGGCATTTCATCACATTCCTGATTAACTATTTATATTCCAGCAGTTGTGTTCAAATTTTCAGCTAACAACAATTGTCCCTGAATTCTCCTCTTAAGTCACACACTACTTTCATCTGCTTCCCTGCCAAAGCATCATAACTATCTAGCTCTTCAAATGTGCTTGAATTTCCCTCAAAAAATCACTCACTTCTTGATAGATGTCAAATCTCTCCTGTCAGCCCCACTTTTGTTCTCTCTGGCTCAATGGTGACACTCCTGCCTGAGTGAGAAGGTTATAGATTCAAGTTCTTCCACGGAGACTTCAGAATGGAATTTGAGCCAACAATCCAGTGCTGTACTGAAGTAGTGCTGGGCTGTTGAAGTGCTAAAACTGAAGCCTGTCTGCCCTCGCAGGTTCCTGTACAATTTTCAAAAAATAACAGAGGAATTATCCTTTCTATCCTAGTCCAAAGTTATCTCTGAACCATAATGACTAAATTAGATTATCTGCTCATCATCTCGTTTTTGCTTATGAGAGTTTGCTATGGGCAAATTGGTTGCTGTGTTTCCTACTGTACAGCAGGAACCATGCCTTAGCAGTTTTTGATTAGATCTAAACTGTTTTGGGAAATGCTAAAGACTTGAAAGGCACTATAGAAATGCAAATTCTTTCATTTGTAAAGCTGTCTGACATATCCTTTATACAGGGGGAACTCTATGAATGGTGGATGAGTTCTGCGCTCACAAAGTTGAAGTTTAGCACAGCTGATTATAAAACACTCAGTTAGGAGAGAAGGAAAGCTGCATTACAATGAACAGTTTCTCAGGAAGACATTTTTATGGTCAAACCTTTTAAAATTCCTAAAATGACTAGATGTTTGACTTCATTTTCATAAATTACCTGAATAATGAAGTATGAGAGCTTTTTGGTTTCACTTTTAAAGGTGATCGTTTAATGGTAGAATGGATTATCATTTTCAGGGTTAGCTTTAGAAAATGAAACATTCCAGTTTTGTCTTAAATTACACATTCTTAGCAGATAATACAAGCCACATATAGGCATGGTAGCTCAGTGGTTAGCACTGCTGCTTCACAATACCAGGGTTCTGGGTTCAATTCCACCCTTGGGTGACTGTGTGGAGTTGTACATTCTCCCTGTGTCTGTGTAGGTTTCCTCTGGGTGCTCTAGTTTCCTCCTTCAGTCCAAAGTTGTGCAGGTTTGGTAGATTGGCCATGCTGAATTGTCCATAATGTCCAGGGATGTTTTAGGCTAGGGGGATTAGCCATGAGAAATGCAAGGGTTGGGTGGGATGCTCTTCAGAGGGTCTGGTGGACTCAATGGACAAATGACCCCTTTCAACACTGTAGGGATTCTATGACATCACAACACTCTGAAATTTACTCTATTCTTTATGGTACTTAACTTGATACCTTTTGTCTCTCTTATTATAACAACCTCTTAAAAATAACCATTCAAGACTACTGCTCCTTCATTACTTAACCAATGGAGATGACCAATGCTTCACATTATGGCCAGAACTGTCACAGTATTCCATCATTCAGCTTCACTGGATTGCAGTTCATTGTGTTGAGATGCAATCTAGAACATTGTAAAAACTTTGATTGGGAGGCCTATATTCAATTGTGTCCCATTGCACCTCAGAGACAGTAACATTTGCTTAACTTTAAATTAAGTATACAAGATTTGAGGTCAACATAGAATTCATGTAACATCTCATGGTATATTGTTCAAAAGTACATACAATCCAGTCTTTTCATCTTTCAATATTAATGTTTTACTTAGCCCCACTGATTGAAAACTTAGCCTTCCTTTGTGATTCATTAGTGTTGTGCTTTCATTTCAACTTGATCCTTCAGCCTAGAGAATAAAGATAAATTACCATCACAAACTTTTTATACTGGAATAAATTAGGAAGGAAGGCTCTCTAGGAACCTGACCATCCATTATTTCTTTTTTTTTATCAAATCTTTTCTATTCTTTTAGCCTTGGTGCACTCCCTGCACTATGTACCTTGAATTTAACAGGTTAAAACGGAATTAGTTGCTATAAGGAAACAGACTTTTAAACCAAGCAAAATATCAACGAACTGCGGATGCTGGAATTCAGAAACAAAATCAGAAACTGCTGGAAAAATCTCAGCAGGTCTGGCAATATCTGTAGAGAGAAAGCAGAGTTAACGTTTTGGGCCCAGTGATCCTTCTTCAGAACCTTTTTCCAGCAGTTTCTGATTGTGTGAATAAACTGAACACATTCTCTGAAAATTACTGCATTATCTGCTGGTGCAGGCTGTCAATCTCTGCCAAAAATTATGTTGAATGTAAACACATTTGATGCGGATCTCAGTGGTTCCTACATTCAGCCAGTCCTCTGACCCCCAGACATCTGCTTTCAATGGACAAGTTTCCTACAATGTAATCACATACTGTGTAAAAAAAGAGATTTGATCTTTATTGACATTTCAGAACCTGTCTCCTGGCTGTTGAAATCTGCTTCGAGACTTTGCCTGAGAAAAGGAATGTTCTGAAATTAGGAATAGTTGATTTCTGCACCAAATGCTGTTACACTTGACATTTGTACTCAGTGGCTCAGTAGTGTGTAACTGCTGGTAAAAGGTAGCGGTAGGGTTCTGCAATTCTTTTAAAGGTAGTACCAAAGGATAGTATTTGCATTCGTGTAGCACCTATCACCATCCCAGGATGTCATAAAGTGTTTCACAGCCAGTCAAGTACTTTCAAAGTGTAGTCACTGTTGTACTGTAGAGAACACAATGATGAATTAACACATAGTAAGATCCTGCAGGAGGACTTCTGGAGTAATGGACCTGCTTCTCAACTGGAAACTCCAAGCTTGTCCCAGTCAGGACTTGATGGCCAATGGAGGGTGGATTCGTATGCAGTCAAGCAGGTTGCTTTGCCACTCTGAGGGTTGATGGTGTAATGGTAATTTCTCTGAACAAGGATCCAGAAACCCAAGCTAACGTCCTGGGGACAAGTTTGAACCCCACTGTCACAGATGTTGAAATGTGGGCTCAATTATATCTGGAATTTAAAGCTTGTCTAATGGCGACTGTGTAATCATTGTTGATTGTTGAAAAAACCCATCTGGTCTGGTCTGCATGTGACTCCAGATCCCCAAAAGTGTGGTTAACTCTTAATTGCCCTCTGGGCAATTAGGGATATGCAATAAATGCCAATGATGCCAATCTCCTGTGAAGGAATAAAATTAAATCCTGATCAAGCTTTTACCAGACAGTCAGATTGGGAGAGTCTCCTGGTCAGTCCCACTTAATGTGCAGTGGAGCCCTTCAAACTACAATTTCACATTAGTGACCTGCTCCAAGAGAAATAAGCTAAAGAAACAGATTTAAGGGTCGAAACATGGCAACATTTAAGTTTGAAGTCTTACAAACTGCAGTGAGGTGAATGAGGTGATAATCATTTTGGAGAGGATTAAATGTTGAACAGCACTTTAGGTGAACTTTTTTATTCAAATAATGCCACGGATGTCTTATGTCAGGTAATGAGGATGGGCGAGACTGTGGTTTAACAGCCCCTTTAAAGATGGCAGGTCCTGACTGCAGTGGTCTACTGATGTATCAGCCTAGAATATGCATTGAGGTTTCTGGAGTAGAGCTTGAACCTGTGCTTTTCTGAATCATGCCACCATTGAACCAACACTAACATGAGGTGAGGAAAGCCTAGGCCCTGACATTAACTTGCTGGTCAGAGTGTGGATATGGGGCGTATTCCACTTCCCAACTCTGCCCTGGTAAAAGTGTCTCGGCAGTGCAGTCTTTCATTGTGTGCTGATGAGTTCCCATGATGTGGTTGGAGTGACCTCAAAATGAGAGCTGATGCTTCTGGTTACCGATGTTAGACCATAAGACCATAAGGTATAGGAACAGAATTAGGCCATTTGGCCCATCAAGTCTGCTCTGCCATTAATCATGGCTGATATGTTTCTCAACCCCATAACCCTTGATCTCATGGCTTCAGGTTAAACATGGGCAAGGAAACCTCCTGCTGATTACCATGTACCATCCTCCCTCAGCTGACGAATTGGTACTCCTCCATGTTGAACAACACTTAGAGGAAGCACTGAGGATGGCAAGGGCACAAAAGATACTTTGGGTGGGGGATTTCAATGTTCACCACCAAGAATGACTTGGCAGTAGTACTACAGATCAGGCTGGTCAGCTCCTAAAGGACATAGCTGCTAAACTGGGTCTGTGGCAGATGGTGAGGAAACCAACAAGAGGGAGAAACATATTTGACCTCATCCTTACTAATCTGCCAGCTGCAGTTGCATCTGTCCATGACAATATCGGTAAGAGTGACCATCGCACAGTCCTTGTGGAGACGAAGTCCCGCCTTCACATTGAGAACAACCTACATCATGTTGTGTGGCACAACCACCATGCTAAATGGGACAGACTTTGAACAGATCTAATAACTCAAAATTGGGCATCCATGGGCCATCAACAGCAGCAGAATTGTATTCCAGCACAATCTGTAACCTCATGGCCCGGCATATCCCCCACTGGGTACCAGGGGGCAAACTCTCCGGTGGTTGGAATCATACCTGACACATAGGAAGATGGTTGTGGTTGTTGGAGGTCAATCATCTCAGCTCCTGGACATCTCTGCAGGAGTTCCTCAAGGTAGTGTCCTCAGCCCAACCATCTTCAGCTGCTTCATCAATGACCTTCCCTCCATCATAAGGTCAGAAGTGGGGATGTTTGCTGATGATCGCACAAAGTTTAGCACCATTGTGACTCCCCAGATATTGAAGCAGTCCATGTTTGAACGCAACAAGATCTGGACAATATCCAGGCTTAGGCTGACAAGTGGCAAGTGACATTCGCGCCATGCAAATGCCAGGCTATGACCATCACCAATAAGGGACAATCTAACCACCACCCCTTGACATTCAATGGTGTTACCATCACTGAATCCCCCACTATCAACATCCTGGGCATTACCACTGACCAGAAACTCAACTGGACTCACCAGATAAACAAAGTGGCTATAAGAGGAGGCCAGAAGCTAGGAATACTGATGCGAGTAACTCACCTCCTGACTCCTCAAAGCCTGTCCACCATCTACAAGGCACAAGTCAGGAGTGTGATGGAATACTCCCCACTTGCCTGGATGAGTGCAGTCCCAACAACACTCAAGAAGCTTGACACCATCCAGGACAAAGCAGCCTGCTAGATTGGCACTACATCCACAAGCATTCACTCGCTCCACCAACGCTCAGTAGCAGCAGTGTGTACTATCTACAAGATGCACTGCAGAAATTCACCAAAGATCCTCAAACAGCACGTTCCAAACCCATGACCACTTACAACTAGAAGAACAAGGGCAGCAGACATATGGGAACACCACCACCTCCAAATCCCCCTCCAAGCCACTCACCATCCTGAATTGAAAATATGTCGCTGTTCCTTCACTGTTGCTGGGTCAAAATCCTGGAATTCCCTCCTTAATTGCACTGTGGATCTAAAAGTTTTTGATATTAGAAAGAAATATCTTACTTTCAGACATATCACTGCAAAATATATTATCATAGTGGTCTGGTCACATCAGGACATGTACACGCTTTCATGTAAAATCACAATAGGAACATTATTTCAAGGCTGGTGCAATCTTTCTTAAAGCACTTTTATACAATAGTGTGTGTGTCCCCAGTTGTCCTAAGGCCTCTCTGTTGAACTCCAGTCCGTAACTTAATCAATATCACTCTCATTGCTATATGTGATACTCCAATTCTGTTGGAATCAGGTGGTTAATTTTAATCATATGCATGTGTAAATGTAAACACTAGGCAGAATTTTATTGGGTCTATAGCAAGAAATCTGTATGAATCGTGTGAAAAGTCCATTGAGGCCTATATCAACTTTGGAAGCAACTTCTTGCTTTTTCAAACTAAGCTCTTAGGGTCAAGATGAAATTCTTGCTAGGCAGTGATGGTGAGATACCTATTAATGGGGATTACACCAGCACATTAAAACCAAATCTCCTCTCAATAATATGCGACTTCCTACTGACGCATTCACCATATTAAAACTAGGAAATTCCTGACCTGAAAGTCTGAGGGCTATTTAAGACTCCAGTTCACTTGCTTCTCCATCTTTGACACCCAACAACAACGTCTCAGGGCACCAAACACATGCACCTCATGTCCACAGAAGCTGGCATCTGACACTTGCCAGTCTTTCAGAACCCTCATGATACCTCTCTCATGCACTTGCAGCACACTTCTGCATTTTGCAACTAAGGGTGGACCGACAACTAGCATTGCAATGTTCTGCAAAGATTCTTTGTGCACAGGAACAGGTACCCAGCTAACAGGCTGGACTGGGCTACATCTCAGGGCTGCTGACTTGCTCTCTTAGCTCTTTGCTCAATCAACACCTACTTGCATGCTCATAGCATCCCTGCCTTTCCTTGCCTTGCTTCTTAGCACAGTCACAGGAACAGTTTGTCTTGCTTGAGAGCAGTCCTCAGTCAAGAGGATGGACACCTTCCTGTACAACTTATTTATGTCAATCTCACACCTGCAACATGTACCAGCACCTTACACAGCGAGCACACTGCATGTGCAGTAAGCGAATGGCCACGTCTGAAAGTCTGCAGGATACAGTCCTTCCTGAAGTCCCTGAAGGCACTGAAAAGTTTGGGGCCCAGGCACATTATGTCAAGTGCATCCTTTCTATTGTAGTCCAGGGGCTTGACCAAGGTTGGGCTATTCAGGGTGATCTCAGTCAGGGGGGTCAGTGCTGCAGCACTCTAGGGTTATAGTCAACAATGTGGCTCTACAGTGGATAGTCCACTGAGCAGTGAGCAGTAACGCAGTTGCAGAGATGTACAGGCATCTGTGAGGAATGTGGACACTTCTTATCCAGCACTGCCCAGTTCCACCTCTTAAGGGCGTGGGGTTCGTGCAACAAAGGCAATGGGAACGGGATAGGGGGGCTGCTGCAGAAAAGAGACAGGAGATTCTATTTGTGGAATGGAGGTTGCAGGCTGGGAGGTAAGTGAATGAAATTGTGAAGGCAGGAGGTAACTCAATATGTAGGGAGGATACAGTAAAGCAGGAATGGGAATGCGGTCATGCAGGAGGGGGTTTCATCCATGGGTAGCGGCGTCTGGCCTTAAGAAGGGAACAGTGTATAAACATGCCTGGCATATGCCAGGGTCTGAGGGGAAAGGTGGGCATGACTCATAATGACAGATTGGGTGTGGTTTGGGGATATACAAAGCTTAGGGTGTTCATAGGATGAGCTGGCAGGAAGGGGATTTGAGTGGTTAGGGGTTGGGAGAGGCGTGGGGTTCCCTGGCACATAAAGGCAAAGCCTGGAAATGACTGTCTGAAGAGTGCTCGCTGTCGCCTCCCAGTGGCCCCAGAATTTGTAACCTTGAAATAGGCAAAGAAAGGGACCACGTATTTGTATAGAACTGTAAGGCAAGGGACTGCAAAATCCAATGATGAGAGACCCTTCAAGGGCAAATAACACAGATCTAAAGAGGATGGCAGAGGAAATACATGGCTCTCAATCCCTAGCAATCCTTACACATTGGCTCACTGTGCAAGGTGTGGTAAACACTTCTCTGCTTGCAAATGTCACTCCGCTATTTAGGAAAGGAAGATAGGGAAAAAACTATAGGGAACTAAAGAGCCATCAGCCTTATATCAGTCATAGGGAAAATGCTACAGGACATGATAAATGGGCACTTAAGTAAAAAGGGTCTGATTGAACATAATCAGCATGGATTTTCAGATGAACAATCATGATTGATAAACTTGGAGTTTTTTAAGGAAGTTTTCAAGAAAATTAATAATTTCAAGTTGACAAATGTAGTGCATTTGGATTTTGAGAAGGCTTTTGATAAGGTCACCCACTGTAGGTTGATCAGAGGACATGGTATAGAAGGTAATTTACAGGCTTGGATTTATGATTGGCTAACAGATGGAAAAATAAAGTGTGGGAATAAATGGGTCATCTTCACTTTGGCAGACTGTAAATAGTGACGCACCAGAAAGATAAGTACCTGGGTCCCAGCTGTTCACAATATATATTGATGATTTGTACATGGCACAAAATGTTATATTTCCAATTTGCTGATGATATTAAACTCAGTTGGAATGTGTATTGTAAAGAAGATATACAAGGTTTTCAAGAGGATTTGGACAGGCTTAGTGATTGGGTAAGAACATGGCAGATGGAATATAATTTGAAAAATGAGAGGTTATCCACTTTGGTGGGAAGAACAGATGTGCAGAATATATCACCGCTGCTTCCCCTCATATTCACTATTTTACTTGGGTATTCCTTAAACGGTGAGTGGGTGGAAAGTGTGGAAGTGTGAAGGGACTTGAGTATCCTTGTCATTAAGTCACTGAATCCTAACAAGCAGGTACAGCAATCTATGAGGAAAGCTAATGGAACGTTAGCCTTTATTCCATGTGGGTTCGAATACAGGAAGAGTGAAGTCTTGGTTGAGTTGTATAGGAGCTTGGTTAGACTGCACCTGGATTACTCTGTACAGTTTTGAACTCCTTATTTCAGGAAAGATATAACTGCTGTACAGGAGTGAAACAAATGTTCATCAGACTTGTTTCTGGAATGGCGGGATTGTCCAATGAGGAGAGATTGAGCGAACTGGGCTTGTACTGTCTAGAGTTTCAAGGAAAGAGACGTGATCTTATTGAAACTTATAAAACATTTAAAGGGATAGAAGGGTACATGCAAGTAAGATGTTGCCTCTGGTGAAACTCAGCATGTCTGGATGCTTCCGTAGAGAGAGAAACAAAGTTAACATTTCGAGTCCGATATAATCTTCTTCAAAACTGTTCTCAGGAAGAGTCGTATGGGACTCGCCACATTAACACTGTTTCTCCCTCCCCAGATACTTCCAGACCTGCTGAGTTTCTCCACCACTTTCTATGCTTATTTTAGATTTCCAGAGTCTGAAGTACATTGCTTTAATTTAAGATTCTTCTCCTGCTTGAGTGTTTTCGAAGCAAGAAGCTCAATTTAAAAATAAGGGACTGGCTTTTTAGGACCAACATGAGGATTCACATTTACTCAGAGAGTGGTGAATCTTGAATTCTCTACCCTAAAAGGCCATCAAAGCTCAGTTTTTAAGTTCATCTGTAAATCATATTAAATGGTAAAGAGGCTCAATGGGCTGCTAGCCTAATCCTGTTCTTTGTCCCCACGTCCAATTGGGTTGATAAAGGAAGAAACAGCACAAAATGATAGTGTACTGGCAATTAGCATTGTACTTTACCTGAATTATGATCTAATTGCTTGACCTACACAAATGATTTATTTTTCCAAATTTGCAGTCAGGAACCAGATAAAAATGGCATTTGCTTCTACTAAGTCAAGAAAACCAATGGTCTCCCCAATGATCACCATCAGCGTATTCTTAAGTAAAACATACCAGATGTTTAGACCTATCCCCAAGGTCTGTTTCCATATACCACCACAGAAAGCGTGCAAATCTGAGGATTGTCAGAAGTACAGCAGTGCCAGTAATGAGGAACACAACTTAGCCAAAAAACCCAGCCAGAAAGAGAAAAAAATATACTAGAGAAGGAATTCTGAATGCATGTAGAAAATAAAAATCTACCATCACCAAATTCTGCCATGGATCATCACTCTGACTCTCAATAATTCTGGCCAGTGCAACATTACTTTATCAATCCAATATTCAGATGTGACTGTCTCTGCTGCTTGTATGATTCCATATATTAGATATTCTGTATGCGAGCCTTTTAAGTACATGTAAATAGTTTAGATCATTATCAGTTATTCTTTCATGATTCCTAAAAGTCCATATCCTCATCTTCAAAGTTCTGGCAAATCTTTCCAGGAACATTACATTAAGAGCATAAAAACAGGAGCAAAAGTAGGCCATTCGATCTCTCAAGCATACCCTGCTGTTCTGTAAGATCATGGTGAATCTGCCTCAGGACTCAATTCCTCTTTCGTGCCAGATTCTTACAGTCCTCAACTCCTCGATATTTAAAAATTCTACCAACCTCCTCTTTAAAGACTTTCAGTGATCTCACCTCCGCAATTCGCTAGGGTAGATCATCCAGACATTCACTACTCTCTCAGAGAAGAAATTGCTTCTCAACTCCCTTTCTAATGAGCTGCATTTGCCTTCTTAATTACTTGATGTAGGCTAATTTTCTGAGTTTTATGCAGAACAGCATCCACATCTCAGTGCTGTACATTTTTTGAATTTTTCTGCACTTAAATAGGAATCTGCCTTTTGATTCTTCCTACTGAAGTACATGACCTTGCATTTTCCTAAATTAAACTCGCTCAAACTTGCAGATTCGTTATGTCTCCACTGCAACATGCCCTCTCTTGTATTTTTGTATAATCAGCACTCTGTCCCTTTCTCCAAGTCATTAATGTAGATAAGAAATAATTGAAAATGTAGGACTGATCCTTGTGGCTGTCTTTCCAGCCTGAAAAAGACCCATTAATCCTGACTGTCTTGTGTAGGTTCACTAATCCTCAATCCATGCCAATGCATTACCTCCAATGTTGTGGGCTTCTGTCTTGTGCCATAACCTTTTATGTGGCACCTTATTGAATGCCTCCTGGAAATCCAAATACACTATATCTCCCGGTTCCCCTGCCTGTCATATCCTCAAAAGCATCTAGCAAATTAATCAAACCTGATTTCCCTTTTATTGTGTTATGTTTTTTGAAATATCCTGCTATTCCTTCCCTCATAATGAACTCTAGCATTTCCCAGAAACAGTTGCCATCTTAACTGTCCTTTAGTTTCCTGTCTTCTTGAATAGGAGCATCACATTAATAGTTTTCCAAACCACTGGAACATCCAGTCCTGAACCATGTTCATCTGGGTCTGTTTCTGCAGATACTACAAACTCATCCCAGTTGTAGGGGTTAATATTCTGGACAAAAGCCATGTAAAGCCGTGTTAAATATGGTGTCTTGAGTCTTTATAATTGCTCACAAGAAATATCACAGGTTGGTTCCTTGTGAAGAGCTCTCCCTTTCCTCTGTCTCCTCTATCCTCACATCTGTTAAGAGTGTGAGGAGCTCGTGCAGCTACATTGTCATTAAGATTGAGACAATCCAATCAGCTGCCTCTGCTGCATGCCTCACTTTCAATGGACCACCCTTGACCCCACTGTCCTTGCAAACTCATGGAGGGAGAGGCATTTGGCTTGCTGGCAGTTGATCGGAGGTCTGTGAGCCCATCTATTATATTTCCACTCAGTTCTGTGTCAAATTGTTACTTTTAACCAAACCAAAAGCTGTTGCTGGACAGTTTCTTTAGTTTCACAGGCAGCTGGTGCCAGCATGTATCTCACAACTTATCAAAATCCAGCTTCTAAAATAATTACTTGCCATTGTGTTACCCCAATAAATGACAAGTTCCTTTGAGTTGTAGTAAAACAAAACTGTTTCATCTTCTGCAAGTAATGAGAGACTATTTAAATGCCCAGACTGTGCGAAGTGCTGTAAAAGTTCTGGGAACTGATGTCCCATCAACGTGTTCTCACTGATGAAAGACTATTCATTTGTTTTTGCTGTAGAACCGGGATCAAGCAATTATCTGACCTCACTGTATATCAGCACACTCACCACTGGGGAGAGGATTCTAGAGTGGCACACTGGCAGAGTGGTTTGCACTGCTACCTCCCAGTGCCAAGTACCTTGGTTCTATTCCAGCCTTGGGTGATTGTGTGTGTGGAGTTTGTATGTTCTCCCTGTGCCTGTGTGGGTTTCTGCTGGATGCTCTGTTATCCTCCCACAGTCCAAGGATTGCAGGCAGGTGGATTATCAATGGTAAATGCAGGATAGAGTAGGGTGGATTTTGGATAGGATGCAGACTTAATAGGCTGAATGGCTTCTTTCTGGACTGTAGGGATGCTATGAGACACAGTTCCCTACTCTGTGGGAATAGATTCATTCAGATATGTATCTTCCTTAGTTAGCAGCAACTTCACATACTGCAAGTATAGTAGAAAATTAATTTAGCTATTTACCCTCCCAAAAACACGAACAAATTAACACTGTGTAGAGAGCATTCGGTTGCTCAGAATATGAATAATAGTTGATGGTTGCCCTTGTGACCAGAAAGCTGTTTCAAGTGGTAATCCACAGGGCTCGGTGTTGGAACTGATGCTGTTTGTTTTATACATTTAACGTGTTGGACTTGAATGTTGGGGACACAATTGGAAACTTTGCAGGCAACACAAAAATAGGCCATGTAGTGGACAGTGTAGAGGATAGCTGTAAGCTCCAAAATGATATAAATGGGCTGGTGGAGTGGGCAGGAAAATGGCAGGTGGAGTTCAACTCTAATAAGTGTGAGATAATGCATTTCGGAAGGTCAAGCAGTATAAGGGAATAGACAATAAACAGGAATATACTGTGAGGGTTAGATGAAGTGAGAGATCATGGCGTGCAAGTGCATAGGTCCCTAAAGGTAGCAATATAAGTAGATCAGGTTGTAAAGTAGGCATATGGAATGCCCTCCTCCATTGGCAGTGGTATAGAATACAAACTACAATACAACACTGGTGAGATCACAGCTGGAGTATTGTGTGCAATTCTGGTCACCACATTACAGGAAAGACGTAATTGCTCCGGAGGGAGTATAGAGAAGACTTACTAAAGTGTTGGCAGGGCTGGAAAATTGTAGCTACAAGGAGAGATCGGAGAAGTTGAGGTTGTTCTCCTTGGAACAGAGAAGGCTGAGAAGTGACACGATTGAGGTGTTCAAATTACAGTCTCCCTATTTTTTATTTCTATCCCTCCAGAAATGAAGTACAGTTCTTAAGTTTCTTTAATGGCCTTAGTAACCTATGTTTAAACTTCTTCTTGTGATTGGGGTCTTTCAACTTCAAGTTCCTTTGGTTCCTCTGCCCCATTGAGACTCAAACCTTCCAAACACAGAGTAACCACCTTATTCTTCCCACCAAAATGCACCCTTTCACATTTATCTGTGTGTCAAGTTCTGCATGAGAAAAAGATTGCCTATCTGTGAAACCAAGGTCACAAAACTTGGTGGCCACTTCCAGGGGGTTATTATTTAGTGTGATCCAGGGTGGAGGTGTCTCATAAACATGGTTTTCCTGACAGTTACAATAGGGGACAGGCTAGGAGACATAAACCATGAAAAGTAACAGAGAGAGAGCAGGTCACAAAGGTGGAGCAGTATATGGGTCTTTTGCTGGTTGAATGGTTCAGCTGGAATTCCATTCTTGCTGGGGCCTTTGTTTGCTCAGCAATCAATGTTCTTTATGAGCTCAACAGATGAGGTTTCACCTTCAAATTCAACCTTGGTTGCTATTAAAAAGAAAGAGGTCTTGTAAGTTTTAAAAAGTATTAGGGTAAATACATCCCTGGGTCCTGATTAGACCTATCCCAGCATATTGAGGGAAGCAAGAGAACAATCACTAAAAAGGCCTATGGCATGCTTGCCTTCATTAGAAGGGGGATTGAGTATAAGGATAGGGAAGTTATGCTGCAGCTTTGTGGAACTTTAGTTAGGCCACACTTGGAATATTGCGTGCAGTTCTGATCACCACACTACCAGAAGGATGTGGATGCTTTAGCGAGGGTACAGAAAAGGTTTACCAGGATGTTGCCTGGTATGGGGGATTTTAGCTATGAAGAAAGGTTGGATAGACTGGGTATGTTTTCACCAGAACGCAGGAGGTTGAGGGGTGACCTGATAGAAGTTTATAAGATTGTGAATGGCATGGATAGAATGGAAAGTGTAAGGTTTTTTCACAGGTTGGAGGGGTCAATTACTAGGGGACACAGGTTCAAGGTGCGGGGGATGGTGAAGTTTAAAAGTGATGTGCGAGGCAAGTTTTTCACTCGAAGGGTGGTGAGTCCCTGGAACGTGTTGCCAGAGGAGGTGCTGGAAGCAGACACCATAGCAGCATTCAAGGTGCACCTGACGAATACATGAATTGGAAGGGAATAGAGGGATACAGGTCTTGTAAGTGAAGAGAGGTTCAGTATGAAAGGGCAAAATGTGTCAGTATAGGCTTGGAGGGCCAAAGGGCCTTTTCCTGTACTGTATTGATCTTTGTTCTTTGTTGTTCTTTGTTCTAACCCTCATTGAATCCAGTGAGTTCTGGATTATTTTGACAAATGTCTCCACTATCTCTGCGGCCACTTCCTTTAGAACCCGTGGATGCAGTCCATTAGGTCCTAGCAACGTGCCTGCCTTTAGCCTAATTAGTTTGTTAAATGCTTTGTCCCTTGTAATAGTGACTTTTATAAGATCTTTCCTCCCATTAACTCCTTTTCTGTCTGTTATCTTTGGAATGTTTATTGTATTCTCTACAATGAAATCAATGTAAAAAATTGCTTGTTATCCAACATTTCCCCATTCCTGATTCTTAATTTCACCAGCCACATCCTCCAAGGGTCTCACTTTAGCTGTTATCTTTCTATTTATATATGTCTAGTTGATATTGCTGTTTTTAAAAAATTCTTTGCCAATTTACTTTTGTAACCAATTTCCTCCTTTTTTGTTCACTTCTTTGTCATTTGCTGTGGGTTCGTAAAAAAAATTCCAATCTTCTGGCGCAGCAGTAGTTTTTGCTGCTATGTATGCCTAAGGTTTTAATTGGAGGGTAATTTCCTCTCTGTCTTGTTGTATAAGGGTGTAATGTTTTGAAAGAGTTAATAATAAGGAGTGCTTTAAGCTCTGCTCACCATGATAATATTATATGGACTTGAGGGAAAACAGCTTATGATTTGGAAGAAGTGAGACCTCCAATCTAGTTCCTCCTCCTAGTCTCTGTAACAATATCTATCATATTAGTGTAACATGTATTTTGTTGTTACATGCAAAAAAAACTATATCTTTCAGATAAGAGCCTCTTCTTGATCGACTGATAAATAGTCTTTTTCTATTACATTCAACTAATTGAGTCCTGTAGGTTGCTACCGTGAAAGGTGACAGCAAATCACATGATGACTAATATTGCAGATGGCCTCATACAATAAGGTTGCTGGTGATGAGGATTGCCTATATGACAGTTATGACATTATCAGCAAATGCAGGAGGGTTGCTTGTTGTTTAGAATTGAGTAAAGTTGTGAATGGGTATTTTGTGAAAATATTCCCTAAGCAAAAGTGACTGAGAAAGACAGGGAAACTGTAGAGATCATTTGCAGTAGGATCTCAATTTTTAAATGTATTGTTTCCCACAATGTATAATCTCTGGAATGTACAGTGTTCAACCTCCATGCCATACAAGCTCAATTGTCAAGCTTTAAGATGATCTACATTGTAGAAAATATATTAGCTATGTTTTGCTGGTTGAATTTTCCAACCATTCTGAGAAGCAGACAAAGCTGAGAGTTAGGCTAAGCAGCATCAGAGGAGCAGGAAAGTTGACGTTTCGGATTGGGACCCTTCTTCAGAAATTTCTGAACATTTCTGAAGAAGGGTCCCGACCAGAAACATCAGCTTTCCTGCTCCTCTGATGCTGCCTGGCCAGCTGTGTTCATCCAGCTCCACACTGTGTTATCTCTGACTCAAGCATCTGCAGTTCTTGCTATCTCAAAGCTGAGAGTTAATCCTGCAGTAGTTTAAGATGAAACGGGTCTGAATTTTTGTCCTTTAAAAACGGCAGGCAGGATCCAATTCCCAGGTTGCTGCCCCATTCCTTTTGGTGGGAACTTCCCAGGTACCTGCCCCATTCATGTTTGTGGGATAAAGGTGTGTAATCAGCCAACATGCAACAGTCCTGCCACTGCCTGCTCCATTGCAACAGCTGGCTGTTTAAAAACCATTGCAATTTTATTGGAGTTGGGTCCCTTCTGTATGCAAAAGTGGTTCACAGCCACTTGGTATGAACCATGGGGACCCCAATCCCAAGTGAGGGGCCAAAAATAGTTGCTTCTCTTGGAATTCTCTCATTGATTGAATTTGAAATTTCAGTGTCATTATTAGATGCAGTATAGTACGTTAGATGTGTTTTCACTGCAGTGGTTGCTCATTAGTCTCTGTTCTTTATAAGTAAGTGCATCATTACGTTGATCAATGATGGGAGTGGGTACTTTTCCCATTGGAGAATGTTCTTATACATTCAAATTAAAATAAAAATGCTTAGGATCTCCAGTGCAATAGCCTAATAAAGATTTAAAAATCCAGAGCCCTTTTAAATTGTAAAGAAAGTCCTTGAGCAACTTTTATTTGGGAAAGGAAGGCTCCACCTGTTCCTTGTCTGCTCTACTGGGCTAGATACCTGGAATAACTTAAAAACATTACCATCTTTATTCCGGTTACCATATCCTCCATTGTTTAGATTTCCTAAGGTTTGTTATTACTGCTAGATCGATGATGAATTCTTGGTTGAGGCTCAAAACATCCAGAATCACTTATTGCAGCAGGAGCTCTGTTCACGTTTTGATTTTCAGTTGTAAAAGGTTACTAAAGAATTATGTATCTTAGGTGTAGTAAAAGGACTATGTATTTGTTTGTTTTTGTAACGGATTAACCAGTTGAGACAATTTTAAATTGCTGAATTTGTTTTATGATTGTTATGGACCAGACCAAACACCCTCAAAATATATTGAGAAGATAGCTTAGACCTAACTTTTTCTTATTTTAAAGACAAGTGCCAGGCATTGTGCTTCGGATACAATTTTAATTGGTCAAACTTTCAGTCTTGAAGCAAAACATGTTTTATTCGTACACTATAGTTAAAATACAACAAAAAAAAGAAGCCATTGGAATAACATAACTCTACTGGAAAACTTAACAGAATAATAGATTATTTAACTACTAAACAGTAGCTACTCCAATATAGTAACATTACATAAACACACCCTTAGCAAAGGAAAATTCAGTAAAATAGATTGTCTCACAGGCAACTCTTCAGTCCATGAGGAAAAATGTCAAGAGAAAACCCAGAGAGAGGGAGTAGCAGGGGGAGATGTACTACAGCTCCAAACCCAGCTTCAAGACCCTAGCAACAACTGCTACTGAAAAACTAAAACTCAAAAACCTGGTTCTGTGAGAGTTTGACCCCAGCCATTCAGGCTGCTTCTATTGTTGCAATTTTAATAAAAAAAACGCAAGGCCTCACAAGCTGTTTACTTTATTGGATTCAAATAGATAGCTCGTCACCTCTGCCTTAAAACCTCTCTTCAAAACAAAAAGAAACAAAATACATTTCTTAAAGCTGTAGTATTGTCACATGATAAAGAGTTTTCTTTTTCAGTATGATGTGTGTTTGAGGGACAGCTCTATTAAATTGTAGAAGTTTCATTTTATTCCTTCTCCATTTCAAAGATGTGGGTCCTGATGCCTGTTCGTAGTGGATACTGCATGAGTGGCTTATGGGGAATGGAGCATATAAGGGGTATACAGGGGACATGAGGACATGAGTGGCTATAGAGGTTACATGAGGGAGTGTAGGATTATGGGGGAATGAAGCATATAAGGGGTATACAGGGGACATGTGAGTTGTGAGTGTTTGAGGGCTTGACATCTATCATAAAGCTGGACTGATGTCACTGTTGATGCAGATAGTTGTTCTAACCTGTTGGCTTTCTGCCTGCTCCTTCATTACTGCTTCAGGCCTCCTTCCAAAGACACAAGGCTCAATTCCATTGCACTCCCACCTGATCGGATTGAAAATAGCGGACAAGGGCCTTGTTAAAGGAGATGGTCTGCAGGGCTGGGAAGGTTTCCAACTTGGCTTTTCCACTGCCACCATCAAAACCTGGCTTATGCTCACAATAACAGATGTTTTCTCTTCTAAAACACAGATTGTTCAGGCAGGAAGGTACTGGGCATCAGATCACAATCTTTGTGATTTTAATTGATGCCTGATTAAAGGAGGAAAGGAATTTCAATCCTTTTAGCCATGAAGTGAAAAGCTTCTGTAAATGTATTCACTTTCAAGTTCCAGCACTCTGATCAGGACTCAAAAGAAAATGTGGAAGGCGTTTTCTTTTTAAACATAGAAATTTTGTTTTAATGAATTGTTGCTGCAGGCAACCAGCTTTTCATCCCCTATGGTGTACTTTATCCTTCATCTTGACAAACATTACAACCAACCATATATAGACATGTCTCTGATGACTCATGAATTTGACCTCTTTTGTATACAGCCTCGAGGTGGCAGCAGTAACTAAATGCTGAGGGTTTTCTGCTGCATCCAATGTTGTCCACTGTAACATTTACTAGTTGAAGCTCAATAGAGCTGTGAGAGCCAAAGTTACATATATGGTACTCTTTTGTCATGCAGAATACATTTTAGATATTTTCAAATCACCCTGTTTAGAGATTACGCACCTCTGGAGCATGTTGGTCTTGAACCCATGGCTCCTAGCTTAGACATAAGGACACTACCACTGTGCCACAAGATCCTTTCAGAATAGATTTTACAGCTTGACATCACCACCTACCAATTCAAAGCCCTTAACTGGCTTTACAAACATGTGGAATCAGAAGGAATCTACTTTAGGCAAGTGCATCATAGTTTGAAGGGTCTTGTGGCACAGAGGTAATGTTCCTATTTCTGAGCTGGAAGTTCTGAACTCAAGTCCCATCTACCCTGGAGGTGCATCATAACGTGTCTGAACAGATTGTTAAAAATAATTACAGTTTGCAACATGTGGATCCATATGGTTCCTTATATTAACTCAGGAAAATCTTGCAAGTTACTGTTATACGATGTGCATTAATAAACTGTACAAGATGATAAGGCAACAGAACAGTGTGCTTGCTGTACAGGTTCTGACTTTCTGGCAGTGTAGTTAGCCCTAGACTGCTGAGATCAGATATTCTTTTTTAATTTTTAATTTTTTAGGTTTTCTTTTTTAATTACTATAAATTGATTACTTACTTTGTAAACTTGAGATGAAAATATAGGTCATGATCACACCAGATACAGCCTGTGAATTAATAAATTTGCAAAAACTCATTTGTCATCCCCTTTTAATTTCCGACTGTTTTAAGTCAAAATAACCAACAGTGTAGCTTTATGTTTTAGGCAAGATAAAGGTTAATTAAAAATTAAAATTAAGTTAAAAGTTACATTAAAATACAAAGATATAAAGTAGGTAGGAATAAATATTACATGTTAAGATGAAAATGAGATTAGTTTTTAATACTGCACAGATCCGATTCGCTTGAAATTCTCTTTCTGAAGTCAAGGGGTTGAAATTTTGAAGTCGGATTCAGCTACTGCAATGGTTTCTGCAGTTGGCTAGTTGAGGTTACTCCCACAGAGAGCTGAGAGAACAGGTCTCAGAAGGAAAGAAAAGCTCCTTTATTTCACTGCAATGGTATTGCAGGCTGTGACTGTTGGTAGCCTGGCGCAGTTCAGCAGTTCTGAACACCCTCCTCTGTATCCCTGTTGAGAAGTAGCAGCTACTTCAAGATGTTTTACTCATCCACATCATTTCTTAAAATATTTAATAAATGCCAAACCTGTGGCTTCTGTTGGTATTAGAATTATACTGGTCTAGACTAGACTGGTCACAGTCAAATTTTTAAACAGATCACAAAGGAATAAATATTTTAATATTGTTACACACCAACCATAAGACTGAGATTGCCCAATTTGATATAGTTATAGAGATAGTAGGAATTGCAGATGCTGGAAAATCTGAGATAACAAGGTGTAGAGCTGGATGAACACAGCAGGCCAAGCAGCATCATAGGAGCAGGAAAGCTGACTAGGCCCGAAATGTCAGCTTTCCAGCTCCTATGATGTTGCTTGGCCTGCTGTGTTCATCCAGCTCTACACCTTGATATAGTTATAGATGGGATTCCCCAAATTATTAAGATCCTGGTTAGATAGTCATGAACTGGTTTCCCGTCTTTATTCACTTGCCCCCTCAGTTGGCCACAACAAAGTTGATTTAAAAATAGATATCTATCCCCTCGATCAAAATGAACTTATATTTCAAAAAAAGTGCCAATGTAACTCTTGAGAAAACAAAGAGTGAGTTTATTCATTACAAAACATCAGAAGGAGTAATAACACAACACACAGAAGCTTAGATTAGAAGTAAGAGATGAATCCGAACGGATAGAATTTAAAAGAGAATAGACGCATAGATTATCTCTGAATTGTCCATGAGGTTCGGATATTTGAACACTGCAGTTGTTACAGCGGAGATTATGACTAACATTGACATTGGTAGTTATAGAATCCCTACAGTGTGGAAGCACACCACTTGGCCCATCAAGTCCATGCCATCTCTCTGAAGAGCATCCAGCCCAGACACACCCCCATCCCTGTAACCTTTCATTTCTCATGGCTAATCCACCTAGCTGCACACTATGGGCAATTTAGCATGGCCAATCAACCTAACATGCACATCTTTGGACTGTGGAAGGAAACCAGAGGAAACCCATTCAGACAAGGAGAGAATGTGCAAACTCCACACAGTCACCTGGGACTGGAATTAAGCCCGGGTCCCTGATGCTGAGAGGCAGCAATGCTAACCACTGAGCTACCATGCCGCCCCTGACAATTGGACAAGTAATTGGTCAATGAATCGGACAATTCACTTCAAAATTCTTATTTTTGCATGTTGGTTGATATTCTGCTGTTCTGATTCCTTTTCACCATGACTGAATTTCAACATTCAGGGTGAGAAATAATCCTTTTTTATCCTATATCCTATTGTCTGACTTATGAGCTAGCTGCCTGCTCGCACGAAAAGTGAAACAGTCCCTATTACCTGCAACAGAGGGCTGACTAGTGGATAATCCTTTGACTGTGACTTTCGCAGTGTGCTAATGCTTAAATCTAGCCTGGCACACACAAGGACCTTGGCCTATTGGCACTCATAAGAATGTCAGTCCTACTAACCCACTCCAGCAGAGTTGAAACTGAATTTTTTAAAAATCCCTGACCTTGTGCATTCTCTAAAAAAAACCCAAGATGACTGCAACTTGGGACATGAAATGGCTTGTTATTGAGCAGATGCTTGTCAGCTTACTGTTATCTTTGCAGTCATAAGAGATAACAGTCCAATCTGTTTTGGCTTGCCTCTTCCCCATTTGAATGGTTGTTATTTGAAGTTCCCTTTCACTAACAGGTGTGACGTTCTGCAGGTCTCTCTGTTTTTCCTAAGAACCACTTTATTTGTAACTGCAGACTTTTTTGGCTGTATCATTCTTCTTTTAAAATCACATTTTGGAATTATAAGTTGAAAATATTCACAGTACTTTATGGTTGTGACAGTGGTCATGAAAATATTATTTATTAGACCCAAATTTTATATTCTTGCACAATTTCCCTGATGAAAGGAAGATGAAAGACTTCAATAGCATGTCTCTTTTTCAGCAATACACAGTGATATCCTTTGAGTACGAAGCACTGATGTTGAAAGAATGTGGTTATCTGAGGGTCATTTGTCATTTCACTGTTCATGGGGCTGTAAACAGTTCATTTGAACTACCATGAGCATATGATCACTTCTCAACTCTGTTGGTCAAGGCTGTCAATGGAATTCCATTAGAATTGTTGGAGATCAGCTCTGGACACAGTTATGCCAAGTGCCGCCATTGCATCAAAGATCTGAGTGGTCTCATGTGGTCGAAACCTCTGCTCAGCCCCAAGTTGTTCTTTCAAAATCACTTGCAGAAAAAGCTGGAAAGTGAAATCCCTGTTATTTGTTTATTCATTCCATATTCTTCCAAATGACTTTTTGAATTCTGATATGACTATTCGTCTTTTATAGCTTTCAGACATAAAGGGAAATGAAAATACTACTGTTCTCTCCACAAATGTTGACCAAATTGGCATTTATTTCCTGTTTTATTTTTGTTGCTGTTGTTTCAGATTTCTAGCCCTTGCAATATTTTTTAACTTATTCATGTTTCTTTTCAGATGGCGATATCAATTTTAAAATGCCGGTGTAGGATTATTGGAAAATTGCTATCACAACTGCACAGTAATGTCTGTTTCATTCAAACAGAAACAAACAAATTGCAGGAAACAAGTTAATCAAAAGGATGATTGTTCCACTCCACGTTGAGAGTACTGTGACAACGTTCCTTTGAATGTGTGTACACTGTTATCACTGGAATGGGCAGAACAGCTTTAATTTCCTTTTGATTTTTGTTGCCTCCTGTGTTGATGAAACCTCATCTCACATATACAATCAGAGTGTAGGAGGTTGAGGGGTGACCTTATTGAGGTTTATAAGATTATGAGGGGCATAGATGAGATGAATGAAAAGAGCCTTTTCCCTAGGGTGGGGAGTTCAAAACTAGGATCATATTTTTAAGGTGAGAGGAGAAAGATTTAAAAAGGACACGAGGGGCAACTTTTTTACACAGAGTGGTTGTGTGTGGAATGAACTGTCAGAGGACGTGATGGATGCAGGAACAGTTACAACATATAAAAGGTATTTGGATAAGTTCATGAATAGGAAAGGTTTGGAGGGATATGGGTCAAGCACAAGCAGGTGGGACTAGTTTAGTTTGGGAACATAGTCAGCGTGGACTGGTTGGACTGAAGGGTCTGTTTCCATGCTGTATGATTCTATGACTCTATGATTCCAAGCATATTGAATATTGATCAGAAGAATAGGCAAGGCTGATTTTTTTTACAAATCAGACCTATAATGTTGAGGTCAATTTTAAAATCCATTAGGCCATCAGACATCTTAGATTGTTTGCTGCTTACTCTGGAGCTGGTTTAGGCATGTTGCTTCGAGCTGTTTAATGCAGGGTAACGTAGCTTTCTGTGGACCTGTTTGAGGTTAGGAATTATTAAGTTGTTTAATTGGTTTACAAACACATGGAGTAGATGTACAAGTAGGGCCCTTTGCTCCTTGGGCCTGCTTTGCTATTGAAGATGATCATTGTCAATCTGATTACTTCACATTCCCACTTCCTCCTTATACCCATTCACCCCCTAGTTTATCAAGAATCTATTTGCCTCCGCTTTACAAATGTTCAAAGACTCTGCTTGTACCATCTTTTGAGCAAGAAAGTTTCAAAGAGTCACCACCCTCTGTGAGTGAGGAGTTCTCCTCATCTTTGTTTGAGAGGAGATAGGGATCATGGCCTAGGGAGTCAAAAAGAGGGTTGAGGACGCAGTCAGGAATGGGAGTGTCAGGATCGGGAGAGGGGGGCAGTCGGGGTGTTGGGATCATCCTTCCCATCCTCAACTTTCTTTCTTTCTGTGTCTCTTCCCTTTTGAATAACAATCTATTCACCATTTTATGATCCATTTGAGACTTCCATACATTTAGGATATTTTCTAACTAAAACCAATGTATCAACTACTATTTTCCTAGCCAATACCTCCAAGACCCTGGAATGAAATCCGTCAGGATACAGCGACCTGTTAGGAAGCAGTATTCAGTGTACTTTTCGGGCAGTTGCAACCATTTTGAGTTGTCCCCTTCCTATTTTTTTCTGACTTACATCAATTCTTGGGACGCTAACTGTATTTTCTATAGTGCAGTTCTTTGATGTATCCCAATGTGGGTCTGTCTGATGTGACAGTATTTTGATTACAGTTGGCCTGTTCGACAAATTTACTTTGGAATGGTTTGATAATAAATTTTGCAACTTACATGCATTTAAATATGGCAATGACCTCAAACCTTTGAGTGGGCCAGTAATCTCCCTCAATTAGAAAGAAAACTCACAGAGCTGATTTAAAATTTCTCCGGTCATTATTTACATGTGTTCAAAGAACCCTTTCATTTTTCAACCGCTGATAGACTCGAAGACTGCACTGAAATTAGCATTGATTAAAAAGTATAATATGACAAATATTGACTGCAAGTTTTGAATTTTATTCATTCACCACATTACTGTGAGGGTTCCAGAAGTAACCATTAATTAGAATAATATCAGAAACTGAAGAATGTAACATTAGAACACTGAATTTCTATTTCACTTATCCTTTATTTTCTTAATAGTTTAGTGATATTGTCAAATTGTTGCTAATTTTTTTGTCAGAAAATGTTTATTTTTGTGCTGAGAACTAGAACATCAGCTGAAGGTATTTCAAACCTTAAAGATTCAACCAAATCAAGAATGGTCTTCTGTTGTATGTTTTCATTATTCGTATATAAACTTGAAAGGATAATATTGTAAACAATGATATGTCAGAATTGGTTTTGCTCTGCTTGAGCCAGCCTTGCCGATTCTTCTGATCAATATTCAATATGCTTGGAATCATAGAGTCATAGAATCATACAGCATAGAAACAGACCCTTCAGTCCAACCAGTCCACGCTGACTATGTTCCCAAACTAAACTAGTCCCACCTGCTTGTGCTTGACCCATATCCCTCCAAACCTTTCCTATTCATGAACTTATCCAAATACCTTTTATATGTTGTAACTGTTCCTGCATCCATCACGTCCTCTGACAGTTCATTCCACACACAACCACTCTGTGTTTAACTGAGGCATGAAGTAATAAGGAACCTATATTAATATATGAAGTGCAAAAACTAATCCAGAATATTACAAACCCTACAGTACTCCTGAGTGGAGAATGAATGCTGTTGCTGTGAATTTTAAACAGTAATCTTAAACAATGAAGATCGGGAATGGAGAGAAACCTGCACATTTGTACGAGTGAATACTGAATCATTAAAGAATCAAGCTGATGATGGGCCCAGTTTTCAAATTAGCAATATAAAGTGCTGAGAATTCCAGGAACGCCTAATTTTTAAAATGATATCAGAGGCCACCTGGCAACTGTATCATCACAAGCCAGTTGTATAGGTGGTCAGACATCTGTTTAGCACGATTCACTCATTATGAAAGTTTGGCTGAGTTCCAAAATTGATTGATGTGTCTAGTCCATGGGAAAAGTAGTTGGGATCTGGTTTGCCAAAGGCTTATCTAATTAGATGTGATTGGGAGGTATTGAGAGGATTAAATGTTACTCCAATTCAAATGTCACTGCCCGTGTTTGATTGACAGTATTCTGAGATTGTAAAATACCCAATAACTTTCAAAGCAATTTTTAAGTGAATGATTATGTTTTCTTTATTTCATGAGGATTTGAAAGATTGGCCAGTGTTATACTATATTATTTGTTAAATAGGTAGTGGATGCTGAAATAGTGCTTTAAAGGCTGATCAGCTACAATGGCATTAAATCATTATGAAAATCAAAACACAGGATCACCTACAATCTTTGATATCTGATTTGCCATACTGGAGAATGCACCAGAGAACTTTATCCACTGGATTAAGGTAATTAATGCATCTGCACCCTAGCATGGTGTTAATCAAGTTAATGCTCTCTTAAATTTTAAGGACAGAGCATTGTGATCAACAACCACGTTGTGAACATATATAAATCATCAAATAACATGGCATTATGAGAATTGAAGTTAGCAAGAGCTTTTAATCTTATCCACAAAGAGATTCCTGATTCCACATCAGGCTCCCCCCAGGTTTCTGAACCGACTTACATGATGTGGTTCCCTCATATTTAAGTAACCAATAAATCTCCATGAAAGCAGCAATGTAAAGGAAACTTGAATTTGCAGCAGGTATTTAAGTAGGAAAGGGATGTTGAATTTTGGGTCACAAACTGCCACATTTTACCTAACAAGTGCTAATGTTAGACAATGGGAATTAGAGGGGAAATTTAAATTTGCAGCCCTGCACACCGTCTATTTCACTGTTCCAAAATGGTTTTGCCCAGCCTCGGGTGGGTGGAGGTGGGGGGCACTAGGATTCAGGCTGTACTGTGAATAACAGCATTGTGTAAACCTTTTATATGTGTTATTGTAATAAAGGGGAGGGAGGGTATATGAAGGGAGGGGTGAGACAGAAGAAATAGGAGAGAGGGAAGGGGAACAGATGAGAGGGGAAAATGGAAAAGGAGAAGGAATGTGAAGGTGGGGAAGGACTGGGAATAAGTGAAAAGGGGGCATGTAGGAGAGAAGGAAGTGGAACGTGAAAAGAGTAGGAAAGATTACCAAGTGGGATAGAACAAAACAGAAAAGGGGAGATGGAAAGAAAATGAGGCAGGAAGAGAAGAACAGAAAGGAAAGGTAAAGAAATCAAATGGGGAGCAAAGGAGAGAAACAGGCAAATTGAGAGTGTGAGATGGAAAGTGGAGGGGAATTGATGAGAAAGGAGGGAGTTCAAGCGGGAGTGGACTAAGTAGGAGAGATACAAGAGAAGGGAGGGTAGTGGAAAGGAGTGAACAGGAATCAGAATGAAAGGAAAGGGGATGGAAGATGGGAGTGGTGATGGGAGGAAAGTGGAATGGAGAGGACAGGAGTGAAGATCAAGAGGGAAGCAGAAGCCAATATGGGGTAGCAGGGAGGGGTGGTGTATATGGTGGAAACAAAATTAACCATTCTCTCATATGAAACTATAATAAATGTTTTGATATGTAGGATACCTGATCAATTGACATTTTAGGAACACAAAAACATGAAAACAAAATAGGATGAGAAAGGGGCCACAATGATATCATTTAATCACATTTTGATGCTTTTCCTGCCACTATTCTGTCTGGTAAATCATTCCACATCTTGTGTTTCAATGTTTTTTTTATTAACTTGAATTAACATCTTCTTATTTCAGTTTACCATCTGTTTTAAAGCAGTTTTCAGCTTTCATAGAGTCATAGAACGGTTAAATTGCAGAAAAGGTTATTGATAATGCTCTGGGTCTCCAAATGTGCACCATGACTTACTGTGATTCTCCTGCCTATTCCTCATTCCCTTGCACAATATTTCTATTCAAAGAATCATCTACCTCTCTTTTGAAGGCCTTGATTGAAGTTGCCTCCACTACATTTCCAGGCAGTGCATTCCAGACCCTATCGACTTGTTGTGTGGAAGTATTTTTCTCACAGTACAATATAAAGGAACCACTCACAAGTATGAACAAATGTTCACATGCCAGACCTTTAAAATTATTATTGTGGGATCTTGTTCATTAGTACCAATGTTCATAAGTTGGACATTTATAAATCGGTGACTGCCTGTATCTGTTAACTATTCCTCTCTGTTTCCAGTTATTCAGCCAATTTTGTATCCATGTTGCCACTGTCCTTTTTATTCCATGAGCTGTAACTTTGCCCACAAGCAGCATTGTAATGAAAATCCACAAACAGCACATCAGCAGCATTGTCCTCATTAACCCTCTCTGGTATCTTGCCAAAAACTCCAGTGATTTGGTTAAATATGATTTTCCCTTAAGCCATGCTGACTCTCTTTAAATAACTCACATTTGTCCATAAGACTATAATCTATCCAGAATTATTATTTTCCAGATGTTTTCCCACCACCAAATTGAAACTGACTGGCCTATAATTCGGCTTATCCTTATACCCTTTCTTTGAACAAGGCTTTAATGCTTGCAATTCTCCAGTTCTCTGGCACCATTTCTGAGACACTGGAAAATCCATTCTCAGTTCCTTCATTATCCTTGGCTGCATCTTATCTGGTCCCAAATTGGATACTTAAAGGTAAATGTATGAACCAATTCCCACGGGATGAATTCTATTTTTTAAGAAAAGAGAAAGCACTTCCTCCTCCTTCAATCATAGAATCCCTTCAGTGCAGAAAGAGGCCATTCAGCCCATCATGACCCTCCAAACAGCATCCCACCCTATCTCTGTAATTCGTATGATTAACCCACCTTGTCTGCACATCCCTGGACTCTGTGGACAATTAACATGGCCAATCCACCTAACTTACACATCTTTGGGAGGAAACCCACTCAGACACAGGGAGAATGTGCAAACTCCACACAGATGGTTGCCCAAGATGGGAATTGAACCTGAGTCCCTGGTGCTATGAGGTAGTAGTGCTAACCGCTGAGCCACCCTTCCATGCTAACTCCATCAATGCAATAAACTCCTAGCATTTTGTCCATATGTCTATATGATTTAGTGTTACACATACCTCAGCAGCCCCGAGTACCTTATTTCTTGAAATAGAACTTGATCTCTATTCTCCTCACACAGTGCAAAGACATGGGATTCTTTTGTTTTGTGGGAAGTAGAACTGTACATAATTTAACAAGAGGTATCAGATGTGACCAATTGAACATTTTTGATCATTAATCCTCAAAAGCTATATGAATTCTATATTGCCAAAGTCATTTGGATCATTTTTAGGAATCAAGCTGAGCTATAATTTAGTACAATGGGTGTGTAACATACAGGGTCCAAAGCAATTGTGCATTTTGACAGGTCTGGTTTATTTAGTTATCTCTTATTGCTCACTGTTGTTTGTATATATAAATTTATCTCACTAATACACCTTGAAAGAGACTTTATCTTCCACTTCTTTTTTCTCTTTACCCCTCCTGTGTCCTACTTTCATGTCATCATGCCTCCATTGTTTAGTTGCTGTACCCTTCCAAATCTGATCCTAACCACTCACCACTCTTTAAACCACCTAATTGTTTGCTGCTATCCCAGGCTTGGTTCCTACAAGATTTTAGCAGTTCTCCTCTCTGCCTCTCTTGGCCACGGTCATAGAGTCCACTGAGGGACTCAAAGTTGACTTCTTGGGACCAGCAACTTCCCCATCCTCTTCCTGATCTTCCTTCATTGCATATCCAGAAAATAATCTTGTCAAAGGCTTTCTCATCCTGCATTGATTTCACTGCTGACCTTGTGAACCCAATCAGTTCACAGCAGCACTCTCTACATCTTCTTCTACAACGTTCCCTGATCTGTGACGTGGCCCTTGCCACCCATTGATGACTACATCAATGTTGTGCCATTGACAGAAACTTCGTTGACAAGTGACAGAACATTTCCCCATATTGAAGTTTCCCACCTGCCTATAGCTTCTGCTGCTTTACCTGTCAAGGCTACAGTTGTGGTGTTCCCTGCTCTCTACCATACACCCAAGTTCCATGCCACCTTTGTCAGTGATTTTCTCCCTCTGCCTCTACCCTGTACGTTCAGCCTTCACGTCTCTTCATCATGCTGCCTGTCCCAAGTTCACTTCCCTCCATTTCACCCTTTATCTCTCTCTCTCTTTTTCCCTATAGAAGCTCCCCAATCTGTATTCATAGATGCCCCAGTGATCTTGCAATGTCCACATAGCCTCACTACTCCCGTTGTGTCAATTATAGATTATGTCAAGTCTGATCACATTCTTGTATTGTTCTCCAGCATCATCCCCCTCCCCTTCCAATCCACTCCCGTTCCACATCCACCTACAGAAAATATGCAGTCCCTTAGGTCATATGCAAATGCATTTCAAATTCCCAACTGTGTAACTTTTGTCCCTCCATTTACGACAACTTTGTTGCAGCTACCCATTAGCTAAACAAACTCCTATCGGTATTTCTCATGCCTAAGACCCGATTCAAACATTTACTCTGTCTCAGAGCCACCACCCTCATTTCCAGTTCTTTATTTCTGTGAGGAACTGATTTGAAAATTGATTGTGGATGTCTTGCTAAACCATTCAACATTAGATCTGGCCAGACCACATAAAATAATACTGGGGTCAAACTCACCGTTGTCAAAACTGTGAACAATTCCAGGATAATCCGTGTATACATAGGAAACTTCTCTTCTCCTCAACAAACCAAATTCTTAATCTTTTCTCCCTGGTCCTTTCCATTCTTATTTCCAACAGCAAATGTAAGGTGTTCATGCATGTCTTTGCCTTGAGACCAGTTGATCAGTGTGTTCTTTTATTAACATTAAATCCAGACCCAGCAGCACCTTGTGTTGAAAATTCTTGTTCTTGTTTTCAAATCTCTTCATGAGCTTTCTCATCCACATTTAGTAAACTTCTCCATCCATACAGTTGTCTGAGATTTCCATGCTTCTTCCATTTCTGGTATCTTGCATGATCCTGATTTTAATCACTCCATCAATGTGGTTGTGCATTCAATACCTAAGCCCTCACTCTGGAATTACTTCCATGAGCCTTATTGCATCTCCATTCTTTTAAGACAATACCTATTAACCATCTTCTTTGACAAATCTGTCCTAATAATTCTTTCTGTGGCTTGGTGACAAATTTTGCTTGATAATGCCCCTATGACGTCTAATGGAATACCTTATGACATAAACGGTGCTTTCTAAATGCAAGTTGTTTTTCGTTGTTGAGAGAATGTGGAGTACAATTCTTTGCGTCATTCTCCCCCTACCTTTGCTGGTTGACTACAGAGGAATATAAGCAAAGGTTGACTCTGCTGATATGTCCTGACAATCAGGGGATATCATAATAGACAGAGCGTCCCAGTGGAGCAGAAGATATATTAAAAAACCTTCTAGGAAATAGCAAATAAAGGTGACATTGCATTTGACAGTCTCCGTTCTGACCTTTAGGATAACCCAAATGTTTTTGCTGTACATAATCGGTGCTGTAAGATTATTTTGGAACACAACTTTTGTTATGTAAACATTTTGAAGTAGTTAGTTTTCACACAGTGCGATCCTGCAAATGGCACTGAGACAGGCGAGCAGATAACTGTAAAGGTTGATCACAGAATGTTTTTCACCTGAGAGCACACTAGTTCTAAGAGCAACTTTAAAATCTTGTTTACTTTTTCTATCTATTCCACTTTCTCTCCTTGCTAAATTTCACCTCCATGTGACATTGGAAAACTTTTGACAACCCTCTACCACCCTATCTGCAATCAGCCCAATCATTTCCTGAAACTGGAGATTAAGAGCTGAGGCTTCCAGCCCCCAACAACTAGGATTGAAAGTGAGACTCAACTGTGAGGTGGCAGTCAGTGGGACCCTGGGGTGCAATTCTGTTACCAAAAACCAATCGACAGGTCGCTACCAGGAATGCTGACAAATTAAGGATGGCAGCTTGCTTCCTAGAGGCACCAGCCCAGTCAGAGGACTGGCAGCTCAGCAGCACCACTGTTACTGATGGCCCCTGCTGAAACTGCATGGGGAAAAGGAGTGCCAAGGTAGTCTGCAAGAGACGTTATGTTTGTGTTCTGACTACATGCGGCCTTGTTGGGTAAAGGTAACTACGAGGACATGAGGGAGGAGGTGGCCAGAGTCGATTGGCAGGGGAGCCTAGGAGGGAAGACGGTGGAGCAGAAATGGCAGGAGTTTCTGGGGATAATTTGGGAGGCAACAGTAGAAATTTATCCCAAGGAAGAAGGAACAAACTAAGTTGGGGGGGGTGGTAACGAGGCAACCATGCTGGCAAGGGAAGCCAGGGACAGCATAAAAGCAAAAGAAAAAGCGTACAATGTGGTGAAGATCAGTGGGAAGTCAGAGGGTTGGAAAGCCTTTAAAAACCAGCATAGAATAACGTGAAAAGCATAAAGGCATGAGAAGGTGAAATATGAATGTAAGCTAGCTCGTAATGTAAAAGAAGACAGGGAGAAGGCAGGAGAGTGTTGTTGAGAAACATTTCACCCATGATTGAATGGCAGAACAGACATGATGAGTCAAAAGGGCTAATTTTGATCCTATAGCTTATGGTCTTATGGTCTCCCATCTCAAAGAGATTTTTCACATCTCTCCACAGCTGCCCAGCCCACCTCTATAAGGCTGCAAGTCAAATTTGTGATCTTCCTGTGTATAGCTTGGTCCAAAGATACATAAGAATGAATTAACATAGCACTCTAGCATGTCCTTAGGACTTTCCAAAGGACTTTATAAACAATCAATTGCCTTTGAAATACAATTGCTGTTTTTATGTTATCAAATGTGGCAGTAAACTTGTGCATAGCAAGATCCAAAATCAAGCAAATGAAGCGACTGGCTTATTTATGGTGATGATGGTTGCAACATGATTGTTGGCCAAAGCATGAGGATAGGCCCTGCACTCTTTTACCTGGGCTCTTTTACCCCCACTTTGTCAGGCAGAAATGGGATTTTATTTAATGCAAGACAGAACCCTTGTGCTGAAAGTTTGCACAGCGCAACACGAAAGGCAGCTGGCATTCTGCACTGAGCTATTTAGTCTGAAATGTAACTACAAAGAGACCTCATATTCTTATAGAACACGTGTGAGTCCATTCGGCCCATCAAGTCTGTGCCTGACCCCAAAAGAGCATCCAATCCTCCTCACTGTCCTTCTCTCCTCTCTTTGGAAATTGTCTAAGAGAAACTACTCTGTGAACAGCAATGTTCATAATTTGACTGTAAAATCGTTATGCAGTACTTAGAAATTTATTTATGAATAATATATGACTTGAACTTACTGTGTATGTACGTTCATATATAAAATTTATGGTAACTCTTAAAATCACTCAACAAGCCAGTCAAATTTTGTCGGAAAATATCTAATTAATCGTGACAGTTCTACACATTCATTTACTATGCTCACATACATCATTCTACCTAATTGCATTGGAGTGAAATTAATTTAGATATTCACCTTTTAACTATAGTCTCTGAAATACAAAACACATACTGGCTACTTTTGAAAGCTTTTTGTACAATTAGACTTTCTGCTCTTTGAAGAATTTAAAGGAAAAACAAGGACACAAAAACAGAAGATTATCTTTTCTTGTGGAATTTCTAACACAGCACATAAATTACTCTCTTGGGTAACATGCCTTAGATGAGCCAGAATTCAATTGATTTTTCTAGTGACAAAGTTGTGCTAAAAGTGGGAAAGTCGGCAGAGTATAAATCATGTCACAGTGCAAGCGGCAGGTTGTAATTTTGGAAATTGAAGTTTTACTACCAAAGTAAATTAGAGATAACCTTTTCACTTCCCTCTCCCGGTGAACACTGTACTTTGAGCTGCTTTGGGAGTTTACATCCAATCATTCTTAATTATAGACTGCAGCTAACAATAGTCATTCATCAGTCAATTATCTCTTAATCATAACATAATAGAGAATTTGAGAACAGTATTGGTTGTGTTTCATGTACTAGGGTTCAGGTTGTTGGCACTACTTTCCTCCTTTTGCTAAAACTGATTTAGTTCATTTTTAATCAAATCTGTGCCCAACTTCAGAGAGATATTAACACTGTGCGTGGAAACACATTCAACATTTCTCTGAATGATTGAGATTAGGGAAGAGTTTGCATGGTCCCGTATCAACATGAATCTCTTGCTTGATGAAAGCAGATTGAAATGAAAAGGACAGTGAATAAGGTTTGGGGTTCGGCTGAAGATGCACATCCTTCGAACATACAGGAAGAGATCATTCAGCCCTTCTAGAGTTTTTCATTCGGTTTCTTTGTGGTTCATCTCTACCTTTTTACCTGTCTTTGCTTCATTTGCCTTTGTACCTTTAACTAATGGATATATTGCATTTTTAGATTTTAAACTTTCAATTGTCTCAGCATTCACTATTATATGCTTTTTTGAGGTGGGGTGTGGTGAGTTCCAGATTTCAGTTGAGAAGATCCTCCCGATTTTACTCATGAAGACCTGAGCTTTAATTTTATACCCGGTTGGTCTAGACTCCCCCTCCAGAGGAAATAGTTTCCCTGGTCCAACATGTCAAACTCTCAGTAGACAAACAGGAGGTTGGAAGAACACAGCAAGCCAGGCAGCATCTGGAGGAAAGGAACAGTCAATGTTTCGGGTATTACCCTTCTTGAGGACTGGAGTGGGGGTAGTGGGAGTTGCAGATAAAGCGGGGGAGAGGGGTGGAGGCGGAATGGTGGTGCTAGGTGGACCCTGGTACCAGGTACGACCTGGTTGGTCGATGGGAGGGGTTTGGTAGCTGGAAGGGAGGGTCAGAAGGTGGAATGGAAATGAGAAGATGGGGCTGGAAAGGGAGCCAAGGAATGGGTGGGAAAGTTATTTGAAATCGGAGCACACTACAGCCCGGATAATCAACATTGAGGTCTCGAATTCCAAATAACCTTCCCACCCATCCCCTGGCTCCCCTTCCAGCCCCACCTCCTCCCTTCCATTCAATCTTCTGACCCTCCCTTCCAGCCAGCAACCAGATTCATCCCTCCCATCGACCAACTAGGTCATATATGCTGCCAGGGTTCACCTATCACCACCATTCCGCCTCCACCCCTCACCCCTTTATCTGCAGCTCCCCCTACTCCCACATCCAGTCCCGAAAAGGGTGATACCTGAAACATTGACTGCTCCTTTCCTCCAGATGCTGCCTGGCCTGCTATGTTCTTCCAGCCTCCTGTTTGTTTTCCTTGGATTCCAGCATCTGCAGTTTTTTGTCTCATGTCAAACTCTCCTCTCATTTTAAACACCTTAATTAAATTTGTCTTCTATGCCGACTCAAATACAGGCCAACAAGGTGCAACTTGGACAATCATCAGCATCATTCTAATGAGTCAATGAGTACCCTCTCTGAGGCTAATATATCCGTTCTGAGATGTGCTGCTGAGAAGTGAATACAGCACTCCAGGTGACAACTAAAGCATAGTGTCCTTGAGAGAAAGGTCAACATCCCATTAATCTTTTAGATTGCTTCTTCCATTTATTCACTAGGTTTTAGTGATTTGCGTAGTAGGACACATAAATCTCTTCATTCATCCATGTTTATAAAACACTGTTAACATTATCTTCCTTGATTTTCTTTTTCTTTATTTTTTTCATGGCATGCGACAGTCACTCACAAAGTTTACATTTATTTCCCCTCCTAATTGGCCTTGAACTGAATGGCTTGCTGGAGCATTTAAGAGGACACTTAAGAGCCAATCATATTGCTGTGTGTCTGGAGTCACATCTAGGCTAGATTAAGGGAAGGGATTTCCTTCTGTAAAGGACGTTCGTGAGCCAGTTGTGTTTTTACTGCAATGGATACTAATTTCATCACTGAAACTAGCTGCAATGGTGGCATTTAAACCCAAGTCCTAGGGCATTAGCCTAGGCCCAGAATTACTACTACAGTGAGTACCATTACCATTATGCCACTTTCACTGCTTCTCAAATATAAAGTGAGTAACCTCTTCAAACTAGATTTCCTTGGATGAGCCAGTCTCTGGAAAGGACAGATAGCCATTTATTGCATTGTGCTTCATAAGTATTCCCAGCACGTTAAGATCTTTTTCATAAATTACTGTGCTAAAGTATTAGGCCACCAATAGTGCTCTGCCTGGAAAAGATGAAGTTGCTGCCGTTCCCTTTACGTTCAACAATAGAGTAAAAGACTTAAGTCGGAATCTTACTGGGGTCTGGGTAATGTTAGCTATGGTGAGATCTCTGGCAGAATCAAATGAGAGGCTTGGTGAGGTGATTTCGACCTCAGCAATATGTTACTGAATCTTGGTGAGTGGTGAAATGTGTTTCTCAGTAGACAGCAGCAAGTTGGCAATCAAGGAGAATTATAGTTTGTTTAATGCCTTATTAACAGATGACTTGCCTCATTACTATTCAGCAGCCTATCTTCCCAAACACATCAAATGTGGTGGGAATCAAGAATTCTTGACATGGAATTCAGGGCAACTTCAGCTTCCTGCTGGCTGTGAGGAACCTTGGTGTTGCTTGGCATCAAACAGCATCTTGGGACACAATCCTCAGGCACCAGCTGCATGCACTTCTCATCCACTGACATTGGCACCTGGCTTTTGCCAACTTCTCATAACTGTTGTGGCAGCCTCTGATCCACTTTCAGGGCACTCATGAAGCAGAGACCTGCAATGCATGGCACACCAGCAGTGAGTATGGGTACAGCTGTTGCAAGGACATTTTGAATACACAGACAGGTACGTGGCTCACAGATTGGGCCAGGATTCACCTCAGGGCTGCTTGCTTGCTCTCTTAGCCTCAATTTGCACCTTCCTGCGTGTTGCAGTGCTCATGCCTTGTTTTAACTTGCTGTGTCTGTTAGGACATTGGCACTTCATCCAGAGTGGGTGGCAATCAGCCCTGCAGTATTGACGTGTTCTTTTGCACAGACACACAGACTGGCTGCTTGTCATTAGGAATCTGTTCGAGGTGCAGGTGATATCTTGATGTACAGTATGCGGGAGCATGAATCTACTATGTACACCCTGAGTGACAAATACTCTGTGTGGGTATTCAACTGAATGGCCATTTTAGAAAACGGGTAGTCTTGAGTCCAGTCAAGGAGTGTGCAGCTGTGGGTCAGGATATCCTAATACCTCCGGTCATGGGCGCAGTCTGCATTCTATCCAGGGACTTGGTCATGGTCAGTCATCTGATTGGGACACTCATGGTCAGGGGATCTGCAGCCTGGCCAGTGGGAAATTGTCCATCTGAAGGCCGGCACCAACAGTCATGAATGTCGCATATTGTCATTTGGGGAGCTGCAAGGATAGTGGTCAGGAGCCTGCTCAGTCATATGTCAAAGTCAGTCAGAGGTCTGGGGCAAATATACTTCTGGGGGATCTGTCCAGCGAACATTAAGGAGGATGCAAGAGGGTTCTGTTGGGGCAGCTGGGGGAGATGACTGCCAAAAGATCACTGGGGGAGATTGGTGGAGGCAAAAGCAAAGCCATTTGTAGAGTTGGGAACAAGGATAGTCATTGGAGGAAACTCAAGCTGAATGGAAGGTATGCAGAACAAAATCGGACAGCATTGTAGGCAATGGGAGGCGGAGGGGGGGTGGGGTTACTGGCAATGCCTGCCAACACGGCCTTCAAAGAAGGAGCATAGTGGAGCAGGGTAGACATCATGAAGTTGTAATGTTGAATTTAGGGGTCAGAGAGGACAGTGGGGGTGATGTTCAGTTTGGTCTCTACATGAGGTTATCAGTGAAAAATGGACTGTCAGAACATAGGGGACATGGAGGCTCTTGGGGGAGAGCACATGCTGACCAAGTAGGGGTGTATGCTGATGTTCACCATGAGCTGTATTCCCTGCCAGCACTTGCCATCCTCCAGATGTGAAATGTAACTGGAGAATGGTTGGACCAAAGTCCAGGGTGGGTGGTGTCAGTGTCACTTTGATTCGTGAAAGTGCGAGGCCCATGTCTGCTGGATGTTAAGATGTTGAAGAGGCAAATGCATGAAGCATGTAGTTACAAACACCATTTCATTAACAATCATTTCTTCAATGCCTGAAGTGTGAAGGTGCTCATGCATCAAAAGCTGGTCATAGGTGGATTGGTGCTTGCAATTCTAACATCATCATTTCAGTGATGGAGGAATTAGCAGCAATGACTTGAAAAGAGGCAAATGTGGGCCAACAGCAACCCATCACTTGTGGACCTTCCAAGTGCTGTGGGACGAGCAGGACGTTGCTGCATCATGTGTCATGTAGGTATGATGGTAGAATCCACTGAATGCAATGAAACCTTGAATGATTGAGGTGGGTCTGGGAATGGAAGGGGATCAGAACGCAGCAGGCATTACTTTTTGGATGTGATGTGTTGGTCACTCAGCATATGCGACATCTTCACCAAGTTGTTGCACATGTATGAACAGGCCAGGATGGAGCAGATGATAGGGGTACTGCTGGTCCCATTCTGCAGCTTGGAGTGGTATGGGGTAGCCTCCAGTACAACCAGGACAGACAATGTCAGACTCTCCTGGTGTGCTGTGCTCCCCACAATTGGAATCAGCGACAAGATGATGGATAGATGCCAAGGGACCAGGGAACGGGAGCAGTTGTCCGAGGAGAAGGCTGAGGACATTGAGCTGGAGGAAGCGCTCCTTGTGGATGACAGAGCTCAGCTGTATCAGGCTGTCCAAGGCAGGAAGGACCTGAGAGACACCCGCTTCCATAGCTGTGGGCCGGGTACACAAGGTCATTGTGGACTGCTGGCATTTGGTTCACATTATATGTGTAAACTGCAGCCTGGATTCAATTCCTTTGTGTTCCCTTTTGCTGGCAGATAATAAAAGCTCATGTTTGGAATTGTTTGAATGCTTGCCTGTATGTAACGATATCCCACTGGACAATAACAAGATGAGGCTGACCACTGGCCACTTGGGAAAGAATGAGCGGGGCTGTGAGAGGGTGTTCAGATGGGATGTGTTTAAGGACCGATGAAATGTGTGCCTTGGTGGTTAAACAATGATGAGGGTGAGAGAATGGGGTTGAATATTTGAGGAGTGTCAGTCAGGCTGGCTGTGTGCTGTGGGCAGCATAGCTTCGGGGCTGCTAGTGAGGGAAACAGTGGATTGACCATGGTTCTCCAGATGCACAGCGGCCTCTCAAAGATGGCACAGGAGTTAAGTGTTGCTGGTCTTTCGGTGGATATCTGGTGAATGAGCTTTGTTCTGGGAATGGTGCGTGGTAAAATAGGGCTGGAATCAGACATGAGGAATGCCTCCTGTGTCCTTCTGGGTAAGAAGGAGCAGGAGTGTTTCTGCCAACTCTCCAGTAGGTATTAGATCTTCACTACCCTTAGATTTCTCTCGTTGATTTCAAATAGATTTGACTTCAATTATCTATTTGAATGTTGGGGGCTGATTCCTTAGCTTCTCTGCAGTGGCCTCCTCTCATACAAATTCTCGGTCCCAGCCTGTGGCTGGACAGTGGCTCTTATGATCAAACAAATCTCCATACACCTGAACTCCTGTGGGCTTTGTGCCCCACTTCAGGTTCTCATAACTGCCCACATTCCACCCACTTGTTAAAAATTTGATGGCAGAACTTGATTGTCATTTTTCTTTTGACTCTATTTGCTACCAGAAGTCAGCCAGATGGAGAGACTGGCAGCCTGTGGAGTGTGTAAACACAAGGCTGCAAGGGAGGGAGAGTTTGGACAGGCCAGGGTGAGATCGAAGGAGTAGAGGGTGAGGGGCTGGAGGAGAGATCAGTTGAAATGACAGGGGGAATTGGGAGTGGAGTTAAGGCTCGAAGAATGAGGAAGATCAAAGGGTGTGGCTGAGGAGGAAAGGTGAAATTGGAAAGACTTTGGTTTGGGATCTAATGACATGGGATGTGGTCCAATCCTGAAGAGCAGGTTAGCATGGTAAGCTAGCGAGAAGCCTTCCCCTTATTCAATTGTCTGTCACCACACAAAACCTCCCAACTCATGACCTCTACAATTGTATTTTAAGAGAAGGTGAGGAGTTTAACCTGCTGAGATCTCCACCTGCCTGCTCTGTGCCTTCTGCTGACGGCATTGTCTGAGTGAATGTTCATTGCTGTATATTTAAAGAGCAGATCCACAGTATTACAACCCAATTACACTTGAATTACCTGAACTTAAAGTGCTTTGTGCTACAGAAGGTTTTTGAGAAAGTAGGTTAGAGTCCAAACAACTACCACCCTAATAT
Source organism: Rhincodon typus (assembly GCF_021869965.1). Classification (NCBI taxonomy): domain Eukaryota; kingdom Metazoa; phylum Chordata; class Chondrichthyes; order Orectolobiformes; family Rhincodontidae; genus Rhincodon; species Rhincodon typus. The sequence continues at coordinate 34,692,224 of NC_063354.1, forward strand.
CTCTCCTGAATGGTCTAGCCCTAATTTTTAGACTGTTCCCCTTATTTCTAGAATTCCCAACTAGTGGAAATAGTTTATCTTTATCCACCCTGTCTATTTCTGTTCATACCTTGAAGACTGATCAGGTCACCCTTTAATCTTTTAAATTCTAGAGAAAACAGGCCTAAATTGTATAATCTCTCCTCAAAACCTCTTTAGTCCAGGTAACATTCATGTAAAATTATGTTGTACTCCCTCCAAAGTAAATGTATTCTTCAGAAAGTGTGGTGGCCAGATCTGCTCACATTACTCCAAACGGGACCTAACCAGGATTTGATATAGCTGCAGCATTACTCCTACATCCTTACACTCCAGTCCTTCAGATATAAAGGCCAGCATTCCATTCACTGTCTTGACTATTTTCCACACCTGTTCGTGGCATTTTAAAGATCAATGCATCTGAACCTGACCAACTCTCTTTGCATTTCCACTTTATTTAACTTTATGCCATCTACAAAGTACCTTGATTTATCCTTTATTGGTCCAAAATGGATAACCTCATACTTGCATACATTGAAATCCATCTGCCACAGTTTTATCCATCAGGGGATATGGGCATCACTGGCTGGGCTCGTACTTATTGCCCATCTCGAGTTGCTCTTAAGAGAGTGGTGATTTCACTGGAAAGTAGGAGGTTGAAGGATGACCTTATAGAAGTTCATAAAACCATGAGGGGCATAGATAAGGTGAATAGCAAATGTCTTTTCTCTAAGGTGGGGGAAATAGGGGGCATATTTTTAAGGTGAGAGGAGAAATATTTTAAAATGACACGAGGAGCAACTGTTTTACACAGCGTGGTTAGTGTCTGGAATGAACTGCCAGAGAAAGTGGTGGATGAAGGTACAGTTAGAACATTTAAAAGACATTTGGATATGTACATGAATAGGAAAGGTTTGGACAGATGTGGGCTAAATACAGGCAAGTGGCACTATTTAGTTTGGGAACATGGACTAGTTGGACTGAGGAGTCTGTTTCCATGCTGTACGACTCTACAACTCTGCAATTCGTGTATTTTAGGTACACCCATAATGGTGTTAGGGAGAAAATTCCAGGGGTTTGAACCAGTGACAGTGAAGGAACAGTGATCTGTTCCAAGTGAGGATGGTGACTGGTTTGGGTGTTCCCAAGTATCTACTGCCCTCAAACTTCTAGAATGGATTGGTCTTGAGTTTGGGAGGTTCAGAAAAGCCTAGGTGAATTTCTGCAGTGCATCTTAATACACACTGCTGCTACTGAGCATCGGTGGTGGAGGGAGTGGATATTTGTGGATGTAGTGCCAATCAAGTGACCTGCTTTGTCCTGGATGGTGTCAAGCTTCTTGAGTGTTGTTGGAGATGCACTGATTCAGGCAAGTGAGGAGTATTCCATCATACTCCTGACTTGTGCCTTGTAGATGGTGGACAGGCTTTGGGGAGTCGGGGGTGAGTTACTTGCTGCAGTATTCCTAGCCAGTAACCTGCAGTTGTAGCTGCAGTACTTATATGGTTAGTACAGATCAGCCTGTGATCTATTGTAACCTCCAGAATGTTGATAGTGGGGATTCAGTGATGATAATGTCACTGAATGTCAAGAGGAGAGGGGTAGATTCTTTCTTGTTGGTGATGATCATTGCCTGACATTTGTGTAGCCTGAATTTTACTTGTCACGTTTCAGCGCAAGACTGGATATTGTCCAGATCTTGTTGCATTTGAACATGGACTGCTTCAGTATCTGAGGAGTTGCAAATGGTGCTGAACATTGTACAATCATTTGCAAACATCCTCACAATGGACATTAAGATTGAGGAAAGGTCATTGATAAAGCAGCTGAAGATGGTTGGGCCTAAGACACGACACTGAGGAATACCTGCAGAAATGTCCTGGAGCTGAGATGACTAACCTCCAACAATCACAACCACCTTCCTATGTGCCAGGTATGACTCCAAGCAGCAGAGAGTTTGTCACCCCCCTCTCCCTCCCGATTCCCATTGATCCCAGTTTTACTAGGGCTTCTTGATGTTATAGCCAACCTTGATGTCAAGGGGAATGATGCTCTGGAATTCAGCTCTTTTGTCCATGTTTGAACCAAGGCTGTGATGAGGTCAGGAGCTGAGTGGCCCTGGCGGAACCTAAACTGGGCGTCACTGAGCAGGTTATTACTGAGCAGCTGCTGCTTGATAACACTGCTGATGACACCTTCCATCACTTTACTGATGATCGAGAGTAGACTGATGGGGCGGTAATTGGCCGGGTTGGATTTGTCTTGCTTTTTGAATACAAGCTATACCAGTCCTTGTTTTCCACATTGTCAAGTAGAAACCTGTGTTACAACTGTACTGGAAGAGCTTGGCTAGGGGTGTAGCAAATTCTGGAGTACCAATCTTTGGTACTATTGGCCAAATGTTGTCAGGCTCCTTAGCCCTTGCAGTATTCAAATACTCCAACCATTTCTTGATATCACATGGAGTGAATCAAACTGGCTAAAGAATGGCATCTGTGATGCTGGGGACCACTGGAGGAGCCTGAGATAAATCATCCACTCGTCACTTCTGGCTGAAGATTGTTGCAAATACTCCACTTTTACCTTCTGCCCTGTTGTGCTGGGATTTTCTGTCATTGAAGATGGGGATATTTGTGAAAGCTCCTCCTCCAGCGAGTTGTTTAATTGTCACTGGCATTCATGACTGGATGTGGCAAGAATACAAACATCGAATCTGATTCTTGGTTTTGGAATTATTTAGCTCTGTGTCTCATCTGCTGTTATGTTGTTTGGCATACAGGTTTTTAGGTATGCATGCTCCTGACATGCTCTCCAACACGTCATTGAACTAGGGTTGATATAATGGACATGTGGGGGGATATGCTGGGCCATGAGGTTGCAGATTGTGTTGGAGTTTGATTCTGCTGCTGTTGATGGCCCACAGCGCCTCATGGATACCTGATCTTGTGTCTATAGATCTGTTCAATGTCTGTCCCTGTTAGCACCGTGATACTGTCACACAACACGCTGTACGTCTTCGAAATGTGACGGTAGGACTTTGTCTCCACATGGACGATACAATGGTCACTCCTGCTAATACTGTCATAGACAGATGGAACTATGTCAAGCAGATTGGTAAGGATGAATCTGTTTTTGCCTCTTGTTGATTCCCTCAGCACTTGCCACAGACCCAATCTAGCAACTGTGTCCTTTAGAACATGATCAAGTTGATCAGGACGGCTGCTGGCCACTCCTGTTGGTGGACATTGAAATCACCCACCCAGAGTATGTTCTGTGCCCTTGCCTCCCTCAGTGCTTCCTCCAACTGATTCATTAAATGAGGATGGGCATCCTTGTGGTCATCGACAGCAGGTTTCCTTATCTATAATTGACCTGATGTCATGATGCCATGCTACTTCATGGAGTCCAGTGTCAATGCTGAGGTCTTCCAGGGCAACCCCATTCTGACTGCCCTCTGCTGCCACTACATAGCCTGTAAAATATGATTTGGTGAGTATGACTGTTTCGTCCTGTGCTTGACAGTTTTCCCAATTTTGGCTGGCCTCAGTTGTCAGTAAAAAGAACTTTGCAGGGTCGATGGGGCTGTGTTTGCTGTTGCTGTTGCCTTAGTTGATGTTGGGTGTTTTGACTGGTTTTATTCCTTTTTGAAATTTTCTAACTTGCTTGGCCATTTTAGTGGCCAATTAAGCTGCAACCACATTGCTGTTGGTCTGGAGTCATGTGTAATCTAGATTTCCTTCCTTAAAGGGTATCGGTGAACCATATGGCTTTTCTGACATTTGATAATGGTTTCATTATCATCACTAGACTTTTAATTCCAGGATTTTATTGGTTTCAAATTCGACCATTGAACCTGGGTCCCCAGAATATTACCTGGGTCTCTAGATTACTGGTCCAGCTATAATACCACTACATTACTGCCTCCTATTGGATAGTAATAGTGCGTGGTAATGTCAGCTATATACCTGGATAATTATTGATATCCTTGAGGGTTTCTCAGTGACATCATATTGTGCTTTCATTATCATTATTCGGCTGTGTACATTCTCAATCATTTTCATTATTTCCCTTTCTGTTACATTTGCATCAGAACCAGGGATCTATTTAGATCCATTACAGTCATATAGTCAAACAATCTTGGCTGGCATGAAAAAGTAATTTTGGTTGGTATCAGCAGCTACCTACACAGATGGCAACCTCTTTACGGCATTTTTCATGCTGATTTCTCTTTTCTCTCACCTTAGCACCTTCCTTCAAGTCTAACAGATTCTTTGGAATATTATTCCATGGTCTCCTGTGCCAAGCATCATGCTGACATACAGTGTGACGGTGTTTTATGTCAGTTTCGTAAATTATTTATGGTTTCTCCCATGTTCCCCTGAGAGTCCGATTTCACTTTGACCTAGACAACATGGAACTTGACAAGTCGACCTTTGAAGATAGAGGTCGGGAGCCCGTTTGAGAATTGCAAATCCAAAACTAATCTGCACAGACGATGGCCACTGGCCTTTCCTGGAGTGGGATTTTCAAACTGTTGGGTAGTGTTCCTGTTGGGTTCTGTAATGGGTGTACTTACCTTTCGAAGGTATCCCTACCTGGAAACATGCCTGTCTCTGTGCTGTGTGGGGAAAGCTGCAGCAGAGGTCATGACTCAGGCTGGAGTAGACACGATCAGAGTTGGGGGTATGGGAAATCACACAATAGGATTTTAGGCAAGAAAAAGGGGCTGCTGTGGAGGGATCAGTGACCACGGGAGGTGTTTGTGATCATGGTGGGATGGGGACAGTGTGATGAGATTGCAAGGGCTGTGATCATTTTGTGGGAAGTGGGGGGATTTCAGTCATGGTGGGGATGGACAGGGGAATCAGGGAAGCTCAAGGGCAGAGCTCTGGCTGGAAGCACAAATACGCCTCCGTTTCACAGAATTTACCTCCCTTTTGCTGCCGAGTTTCCCAAGGTCTCAGCATTATAAGAGTGGAGCAATAAATCTGAGGTATGCAGTATCAATAAAATACTTAAAAGAAAGATGCACTTCCTGTGAGTTGATGTACCTCCTGTTGGTTGGTTCAGTTGAATGGAAAATTAGGGAGACAGTCAAAGGTGGGGTAGGGTGCAGCAGGGGTTATTAATGTTTCCAGAACAAGTAATAGGACAGAGAGTATGGAACAGGTCAGGAATCTTACTTCAGACACAGCAGATAAGAGGGCAACTATGAGAAGGGGGGCAGACAACGCAGGACTGAAGATGTTGAACTTACGTGCACACAGTATACAAAAACAAGGTAAATGAGCTTGTGGTGCAGATTGAAATTGACAGGTACAATATTGTGGGTAGCACATGGACATGGCTGCAAGGGGATCAGGGCTGGGAACAAAATATCCAAGAATACACATTTTATCAAAAGGGCAGGCAGATGGGCAGAGGGGTTTGGAGTTGCCTTGTTAGTAAGAAGCGAAAGTAAATCGATAGCAAGAAGTGATAACATGTCAGAATGTGTAGAAGGATGATGGGGGGATATGATTGAAATGTACAGAATACTAAGAGATCTGGATAGAGTGGACGTGGACAAGGTGTTCACACTAGTAGGGGAGACTAAGACCCAAGGCCACATTCTCAATGTGAAAGGGTGACCCTTTAGAACTGAGATGAGGAATTTCTTTAGCCATTAATCTGTGTTACTCATTGTCACAGTGGACAATGGAGGCCAAGTCAATGAGTGTTTTTAAGACAGAGATAGATAGGTTCTTGATTGATAAGGGGATCAAGGGTTATGGGGAGAAGGTAGGAGAACGAGGTTGAGAAACATATCATGATTGAATGGTTGAGCCGACTTGATGGGCTAAGTGGCCTAATTCTACTCCTATATCTTATGGTCTAATGGCCTTATGATAATGTCCAATAAGAGAGAATTTATCCCTTCCCTCATGGTATTCAATGCATTACCATACTGAATCCATGCAATCTGGGGATACTGTTGATCATAAACTGAACTGAACTAGCCATATAAATAATGAGCTCAGTCTATTAGTGACCAAGCATTCATAATGATCTCAGATGTGTCAACAAACCATAAAAGCTGAATTGAAGGAGCAGATGGCTAAGTTTCTTTTCAAAACTACAGCAACCAACCTATTAAAAGGTAATCGATTCCTCAGGAAACTTAGTTTGGTTCCCGTAAGATTCCAAAATCCTTCCTGTCATGACCAAAATATTGTTGGTGCCTTTAATATGGTGACCCTGATATCACAGGATGTGTGTGCAGGTTCCTGACTGTCCATGTTTCCAGCTTTTCGAAAGATGGTGTGGGTCAAGAATAGAAAGATACATTGAAATTGTAGGTCTGTGGGCATCGTTTTACCAACTCCCAACTCCTTCCTGAGCACACGCGGGAGGGGATTATTATTCTAAATGTTATGGCAGGAAGGTGATGAATAAATGGCTGGGAATATGTAGACAGTGTAGAGATTCCTGCTCTGTCATGTTTTCTCTTTGTGTAGTATTGTCTTATGTGTGCGTGGCAGCCTTGAGTTTTACTGTTAAAACATAGTGACTGAAACAGAAATTGCAACTGGCAAGAATCTGTCTCATGACAGAGATGTATATTATACATGTGATAATCCAAGCTACAATAATTCCCTCAGCCTTGGATTGCTTTGTCTCGGGCTATATTTGGTCTATTTATAAGAAATAGAAGCAACCTTTTGTAGAATTGCTGATCAAACCATTGACAGACCGGAAAACTGCAAACTCAAGCGTTTTTCTTGATTTTCTATTTTAATTTGGTTATATATATTGTGAATAAACTGTAAATCTTGAAATACTCAGCTTAGAAGTTAATGCATTTTGATAGGCAAAGGTCATCTTTTGTGTCAGTTATGGTTCAGTTGGTAACGCTCTCACCTTCTGAGTCAAAAGTTTTGAAGTTCAAGTTCCAATCTAGGGCTACAGCTCAAAAGTCAAGGTTGATGCTCTACTGCAGCACAGAGGGAGTACTGCACTGACAGAGCTGTCAGCTATGGAATTGAATCCCCACAATGTGGAAACTGGCCATTTGGCCCAACAAGTCCACATCAACCCTCTGAAGACCATCCCATCCAGACCCATCCCCCTACCCTATTGCTATAAGCCTGCATTTCCCATTGCTAACGCACCTGATCTATGGATAATTTACTTGGCCAATCCACCCAACTTGCACATCTTTGGATTGAAGGAGGAAACCAGAACACCCAGAGGAAACTCATGTAGGCACGGGGAGAACAGACAAACTCCACACAGACAGTCACCCGAGGGTGGAATCAAACATGGGTCCCTGGATCTGTGAGCCAGCAGTGCTAACCACTGAGCCACTGCACCGCCCTTGTGAATGAGACTTTAAACAGAGGCCTGGGTGGATGCAAAAGATCCCATGGCACTATTTCGCAGAAGAGCAAGGGATTCATTCCCAGCATTCTAACAAAATCTATTCTTTAATCAATAAAGCAAAAGAAAAAGATTAACTGATCATTATCGTATGTGAAAAATGGTTGCAGTGTTTTCTACATTATAACAGTAACTACAGTTTAACGAGTACTTTGCTGGCTGTAAAGTGGTTTGAGATCTCTGTTGGTTATTAATATCATTATGTCTTTCTTTCCTTCCTCTTGTTTCTTCCTCCTGTTCTTCTTTCTTTCCTTTCTCCTCACTTTCTTTCTTCCTTCATTCTGTTAATATGTTGATAATTATTCATTGAACTACGACTTTTTTGAACAACTTCACCCAAAGCTTAAGGAAACAATCATTTAGCTCAGATTCCATATGGTGACTCACTTTTGAGTTTAAATTTTTCCTTCGTTTGCCTTGTCTGTTGGGAGTATAGTGTATATGGTCCTTGATTCAAATTGGTATATTCTTTCCGGTGGTTGTATTTAAATGGAATAAGTCTGCTTTCTCTCCCAGTACCGTATAAAATTGATTTGTCTTAACTTTGCTCTATTAAGTCTCATTGACATGAAACATTGTTGAGTAATAGTAAATGTAAATTCAAACATGCATAAAAAAATGATGGCTTTAGGCACTTAAAATTAGATTAAAATTTATATCATTAAGCTAGTACTATCAAATAAACAATTTGGAATTCAATGATCTAATAACAGAATATAATAATTAATATTTAATGAAATATGCATGGTTTATTTTAACAGGCAGAAACTTTGAGTAAGCTTTATTTATAATAAATTGAAACCAAAGATTTTAGAAATTTTGTAAAATTGATATTGTAAAATATTTTCATTATTAGGAAGTCTTTGATCAGATATAGTGAGCCCTGATCTGTACTGTACTAGTTTTATAGATCTCACCTGGGGAGTGTGATTACAGGTGGTACACTCACACCAACCATGGGCTGAGAAAAATAAAAGTCAGTCATTTATCATATTTGGTGACAACAGCTAGAAAATGTGTGGGTCTGTCTATCTGTGGGCTTGTGATGTATATGTGTGCGTGTGCATGTGCGTGTGTGTGTGTGTGTACGTGTCCGTGTGTGTTGTGTGTGGGCACATGTCTGTGTCTACGTGTGGACTTTGAAGGAAGAATCAAAGAATCATAGACTTGTACATAGACAACAGTCAATATCTATCACAAATTTCTCGGGCCATTTCAGAGGCCAGTTAAGAATCAGCCATACTGAGTGTACTGTTTGTTGATTTCTGTATCAGGCTGTGCATTCCAAAGCATAACTACCTGTTGCAGGAAAAGCTTTTCCTCAAATTACTTTAGGTTATTTTATCAATTAGCTTAAAACCTGTGCCAATGGGTATTGACACATCAGTTGTTGGAAACAGTTTCCTTTTGTTACTAGGTTAGAATGATCTTTGATGCTATCCACAGTCAAAGCATTCACCAACCAGGACTGTCCTGGTTTCATATGAGGAATTGCCATTTGGGCAGCCAGGATGCGAGGAACTGTAACTTTAGTAATAGCTGATAGCTTCAGTAGAGGAAGTCAAGTAGTGGGAGGGAATAAATGCAAAGAACTCATTGCAGATTATTTTCTTTTTTTGTCATGTCTTTTATACAAAGAAAAGAATCGTGAGAGACACTGACAGAAATAACCACATTCAATGTACAACCTTTCATTTGCTTTCAGCATTGCACCTCAATTCCAGGCCTACCCATCACCATTATATTTTATTTCATTGTCACGGTTGGACAGATAACAATTATCTTGCAACTCCGTTCTCACTGCAAACATCAAACGTGAAAACATCAACTTGGTAAATTGTTCAAAGGAAACAAAGGCCAATTAGTATAGGTTCTCCTACAGTACAACAGTGACTACACTTCAAAATGTATTTCATGAAATGTAAAGCTTTTGAAATGTTTTGAGCTGGTGTAAGGTGCTATACAAATGCAAGCTATTTCTTTATTCTTGTAAAGTTTCTCCAGGCAATCATGTAGGCTGGAGGAGTACATAATGCATTTCTGAAGAGAGATTAATTTGCTTATGGATTCACAAATTCATTTCAGAAAAATGCTAGGAACCATATTTGCTTTTCTGGTTCAGGCTTTTCACATTTTATGATAGGTAATTACATAAATAATAACATAAAGTAGATTATCTGGCCAAAACTCAGAGACCTGGATCACATTTATTTCTGATTTATTGTATTAGATACATTGTATATGCATTTTACCTTCCTTTTTCAGTCCTTGCATGACCTATGTTGTTTCCTTGCCAGGAGAGATTGTTTTTTGTGTGTAGATCTAAAAATTACTCCTTTATGAGTTTACTGTCCACTTGTTCTTGTTTCCTGATATCCAATTCAACACTGAGTACAGTTTTTGACCTCAAATCCACTTCACTGTAAAGATTGCCACCTTTCACTTTTATACCTTAATTATCTCTCCCCCACCTCAGCCTCCCAGCTGCTGCAAGGTACATTATTGATCAGTCACCTTCAGGTAAGACTATTTCATTGCCTGCTAGCAATGCCCACATCCCATACCTGACTCTCCATAAACCTCAGCTCATCAAAACTCTTCATCCTGGATCCTATCAACTGTCCCTCAGTATTCCCTACTATTTTTGGTGGCCTGCATTGGCATCCTGTCTCCAGCTCCAAGGATTTAAAATGCTTATGTCTAAATCATTCCTCAGCCCCCTTTATGTTAGTAACAACTCCATGTTGCCCTCTGAAGCCTCTATTCCCTCAATTTTAGCCTTTTGTGTCCCATTGTGGGCAGTGCCATCAACTATCCAAGCCCTATCTCTGGAATTCCATGCCTATTTTTTCTTACCATTTTGCCAATTCTGATCTTTTCCAATCAGATCTGACAGCCAAGGAATTAGTTAACTTTGCTCTGTGGTCATTATCCCCAGCTCCCCTACTCTCATTCCAGTTGAGGGTGAATCTGCGCCCATTCTGTAACATACACCTGAGCTGAGCATTGCACCCCTCCTCCAGTCGGGGTATCAAGTCCCTTCTTTATGACATACCGGCCAATCAAAAAGCTTCCTGGTCTCAGCAATGCACCTGAAAGCAGTGGTGGCAGTGGCCAGTATTGGGACTACATCTGTTTGGAGAAATGCATTTATTTGTATGTTGCATAGTACTTGCTTTGTCATAATCATATAATCCCTACCTTGCACTTTATTTTGCAGTAGTCATTAAACATGTTTATTGTGAAGCTGAGATTGAATGAATATTAAAAGCTGAAAGAAAGACTTTTCAACTTTGAAGTCAGAAGTCACATGACACCAGGTTATAGTCTAACAAGTTTATTTGAAATCACAAGCTTTTGGAGTACTGTTCCTTCATCAGATGAAGTAAATTCCTGGTGAAGGAGCAGTGCTCCGAAAGCTTTGATTTCAAATAAACCTGTTGGACCATAACCTGGTGTCATGTGACTTCTGACTGTGTCCACCCAATCCAACGCTGGCACCTCCACATCATGGCTATCTTCAACTTTGAAGTACTGGGAGAGTCAGAATGGCTATGAATTTTCCATTCCTTGCTGCTGTGGAAATGAAAGGAAATATGAGACAGAACTGGAATAGATCCACTGTCAGTGCTAAATCTATGAGACAGCTATAAAATTGAAGAAAAAGGACTCAGCAAATAAAAGTTGCTGGGGAAAGAGCTCTACAAACTGCATCGCTGCCTAAGGTTTATGAGGAGCAGGGAATACAGACAGGAGAGATTTTGAAGACATACTTTGAGCTGAGTATTAATGTTATTTATGAACGGTATACATTCAACATCAGAGCTCAAGGGAGAAGGAAATTATTGATCAGCATGTGACACATCTAACTGAACCCTACGAATGTGGGCAACAGAAAGATGATCTTATCTGGTTTAGGCATAAGAAATCCTGTCATGAGGGATGAGAAGCTTGCTCTCACTGAGGCTACTAAAATGTGCAGAAGCTTTGAGATTATCAATGATCAGCTGTTAACGGGAGAGGGGGCTGGTTTAGCTCAGTTGATTTGCTGACAGTGTGGGTTCAATTCCCATATCAGCTGAGGTTATCATGAAAGACTCTCCTCCTTAACCTCTCCCCTTGCCCTGAGGTGTGGTGGCCCTCAAGTTAAATCACCACCAGTCATCTCTCTCTCTAATGAGAGAGCAGCCTCATGGTCTGGTATGACTATGGTCACTTGATTAATGGGAGAAAAAGGCTAGCTTAATGCTGAACACATTCCAGACCAAAAGAGAACAACATAATTGACAAAAGAGGAAAAAAAAATTGCAGAATTGCCAACAGAAAGAACAAAGACAGAGAACAGGATGTAAATATTGTGGAGGACATCACACAGACGAAAGGAAGCATGTCCTGGATGGGGAAAGCGGTGCTTGAATATAAGCAGCTCAATCACTTTACAGGCATATTTCAGCCAGAAATAGCAAAGTAAACATGATGGTTGCTGGAAAAATGTCAGCTGATGATACTGACATATCTTTTTAAATCATGCAGGAGGTTGGCATCGCTGGGTCTAAAGGTGATGAATGATTCGTTACTGTAGAAATGACGACTGCAGAAGGAGAGGATCAAGTGAATAGATGGTGTCAGATCGGCATCAGTGCTTTGTGCAATAATATGAGCTATGCAAACCTGTGTGAAATGGCTCAAAATGGTGGCATAAAAAATGAAGCCCTTAAAGATAAGATTTATATTATACATTGGAATGCTACATGACCAAAGAGGACAAATGAAGCTGAGAACCCAGTGCAATGGGAAGAATGATGATCTGGAGTTCCAGATGGTAGATGTTAAGAAAACCCACTTATCTCAGTTGAAGCAAGTAGAACACTCAGATCGGTTAACCTACCTTTTATAAATTGATTCATGGAATGTGGGCATCACTGACCGAGCCAGCATTTATTGCCCATCATTAATTGCCCAAACGGCAGTTAAGAGTCAACCACATTGCTGTGGGTCTGGAGTCACATGTAGACCAGACCAAATAAAGGTGACAGTTTCCTTTCTTAAAGGACATTTGTGAAGCAGATGGGTCTTTCCTGACAATCGGCAATGGTTTCATGGCTATCATTAGACCCTCGTCTACAGGTTATTATTGACCTCAAATTCCACCTTTGGAATTTTAGGAGCAAAACAGATGTGAGAAATGTTGATTTCCAATGATACACCTGTTCCATATAGTATTGGTCTCTCTATCCTAAGAGTATTCACAACATTCTTTTCATTTTGTGTAGTGTTCTGCCTGCACCGTTAAGTTCTATATCAGAAAGTTGTAGTTCTATTCCACTCAAAAAAGGGATTTTCCTTTCTATCAGGTCTGGTTTTCCTGTTGAAGTATTTTACTTTAGAATCTGCTTGGAGATATGACATATTTCTCCATTGTCATAGATTTAACTTTTGTTGTTTCTTCCATTTAAATTATTTACTTAAAAGCTGTTGCAGGGGAAGTTTTAATTTTTGTAGATGCATATAATTTTGCTGTTCAGTGTTTTAAATTGTACAATATTGAGTCTTTCCTTAGCAACATTTAAAAAAAATTATTTTTAGTTTTATACTTTCATACTTGAGTTTATACTTGAGTTTATAGGCCTGCTCGCCGAGCCAGTGTGTTTGGTTACAAACATTTTGTCACCCTGCTACGTAACATCGTCAGTGTGCCTTCGGTGAAGTATCGGTGTTCTGTCCCACTTGTTATTTATATGCCACAGTTTGCCAGGGTGGTTGGTATTATTTCCGTTTTGTTTCTCAGTGGTTTGTACACAGGATCTAATTCAATGTGTTTGTTGATGGAGTTCCGGTTGGAATACCAGTCCTCCAGGAATTCCCTGGCGTGTCTCTGTTTGGCTTGTGCAATTATGGATGTGTTGTCCCAGTCGAATTCATGTCCCTCATTGTCCATGCGTAGTGAGACAAGTGAGAATTGGTCATGTCTCTTCGTGGCTGGTTGGTGTTCATGTATCTGTATTGTCAGTTTTCTTTCGGTTGGGCCTATGTAGTGTTTCTCACAGTCCTTGCATGGTATTTTGCAAATTACTCCAGTTTTGCTGGTTTTGGATATGGGATCCTTTACGTTTGTCATGTTACCTAGCAGGGTGACGAAACGTTTGCTACTAAACCCACCAGCTCGTCGAGTATGTCTACATCCTCATCCACAACCCGAGCTACAAATCTTCTTGAAAACTTCAATCACGGTTACTTTTTAAGTTATATAGCCTGAAGTTTTGTAATTAAGAAGTTTTGTTGTCATGAAGAATCTTAGTTTCTATTTTATTTTCTTTTTCTAGAAACTTCTTTAATTTGTTTGAATTAAACTTGGAAACCTTCTAGGTATTTCAGGATTATTCTCTTATTTCTGCTAGAATTCTTTATTAAGTGTTTAAAGGTGGTTGAAATTCCTAAAAAGGAACATATACTGTATTTTTAATTTCTATCAAGATGAAGAAAAGTTAGATTTTACATTTTTTCCCTTTTTTCTCAGTGAGGTTCACACCCTTTTAAACACAGAATTTGTGATCTTTCTGCCTGTTGGATGAATTAGCCATCTATCAGAATGCCAACAGTATAGAAGGAAGGTTAATGACCTTTTGCACTGTACCAGGTAAGTTCCACCATCTTCTTTGTTCTGCCTTATATATTTTTTTAAATTTTGCCACTGTAACCACATTCTCTCCTAGGTTTGTGCTCTATTGCTCACACTGTTGCATGCAACATCTCCCTGCTCACCTATTCAATTGCCCCTCAATATTAACCTGGCATAAGCCCTTGCACTGCTGATTCACTAACTTGGAACACCCCACAACTTTTCCCCCATCTGCAGCAGCACTAAAAACTGTGCCACCCACTTTCATCTCCCTTTATACATCCCTTCCTCTCATTACAGGAGGGCAGAGAGAGACAAGACAGATGGTAGCCTGTTCGACATTCCTTTCTCACTCTTTTCCCGTTGTTTTTCTTCTATTTACTTGCCTCTTGTGTAAAGCTCGGTTGTAGCGATGGCATCAGCGGTGGCGAGGTGAGCCCACTGCAGACTCATGGCGGCAGCAGAGTCGGGTTTGGGCTAGTTTGGGACCCATTGGCATCATTGGCAGCTGCAGTGGAGAGGTCCAGTGAGGACTCATGGTGGTGGGGGCATCACTGGTAGAGGCGAGATGGCACTGAAGAGTGGCAACTCTTGTTCTGGCAGCATGGCAAGAGAACTCATGACTGGCCATTCCAGGCCCATGGCTGAGCACTTAACAAGAATGACTGTAAAGTTGAACTTTATTTCTGTATTAATTTTTCTGTCTTTATATTATACATTTTAGGTTTTTTTGTGTTTTAAATTGGCACTGGAGAGTAGCAACAGTATTCAACATTTTTCGCTACATTACAGAAATTCAGTGAGCCTGCTGGCTCTGACTGAGGTAGCATATTGCAAAAAGGCAAGGCAGGGATGCTCTGAGCATTAGGTAAGCCCAAAGGAAGTGAGCATTAACACTTGCAAGCATACAGCCCTGAGGTGCACCTGGTCAAAGCCACGAGCTGGGTGTCTGTCCCTTGTAGCGGCATTACGATGAATGGAGCTGGTACACTCCAAAACTATAGCTTTGAAGAGCAGAAGTGTACCATAAATGCATTGGAGATATGCCATGATGATGTGGGGAGACTGGCATGTCAGATGTCAATATCCATGGACAGGAGATGTTTGTTCTTTGTGGAGCAGGCCTTGAGACATCGGTGCCAGTTGTCCAAGATGATGTTAGAGGAGTAAAAGCGTGAGCTGAAGTCATCAAGTACCCTGCTCGGACTTTCATGTTGGAAATTGTTGATGACTACTTTCCACGGTGTGTGGTAGAATGGGGAGCTAAAGGTTAAGCAGGTGAGATTTGCAGTGAATAAGACCAACAACAAGCAATAAACTCCCTTAATAATCATCTTGCCAATCCCTCGTGTGAATCTTATCTCAATGCCCAGAACCCTATTTGAAAATGCACCTTGTTGCTCCTGACATTGAGAGAGGTCTCTCCTGAGTTTTCACACAATTCTCCCAGATTTCTCATCATACCCATATCATTCAGGGCCTTATAAGATTCCACCCATTAAGTTTTGTCTTCTAAAACTTGTCTTGTTCCTTCAATGCTTTCACTGTAATTAGACAAAATTAAATTGCTGTTTTAATGATTTTCTTAACCAGTTTTCCTTTTCACAAAGATTTTTTCTGCAGCTTTTCTCGATAATTTTTAATAATTTTCACAATTTTTTTGTCTACTTGGTATAGAGTTTTATTCCTTCAATTAGTTTCTCAGCTTTGAATTTTTTTCTTAAATGTAATTCTTGCTATTGAGGCAGTCCAGCAAAAGTTTACCAGTTTGATTTGCAGGATGGCAGGACTGGCATATGAAGAAAGACTGGATCAAGTGGATTTTTACTCACTGGCATTTCTAAGAATGAGGGGGAGATCGAATAGAAAGCATAGAAAATCCTGATGTGACTGGACAGGCTAGATGTGGGAAGAATGTTTCTGATGTTGGGCAAGTCCAGAGCTAGGAGTTCACAGTCTAAGAATAAGGGGTAAGCTATTCAGGACTGAGATGAGGAAGAATTTCTTCACACAGAGAGTTGTGAACTGGTGGAATTCTCTACCACAGAAAGCTGCTGGGGCCAGCTTGTCAGATATATTCAAGAGGGAGCTGGACATGGCCCTTGCAGCTAAAGGGATCAAGGGGTATGGAGAGAAAGTGGGAGTGAGATACTGAAATTGCATGATCGGCCATTATCGTATTGAATGGTGGTGCAGGCTCGAAGGACCGAATAGCCTACTCTTACACCTATTTTTTTTCTGTGTCTATAAATTTTCAACCTTCCTCTATGGGCCTGAACTTACTTCAGGCATCAGATATTTATGATTTTGACTTGCCCCTTGCAACTCTAGTAAGTCTCTCCATGGCCTACACAAGTGTTTTTCAATATTTTGCACTATATAAGCTTCTAGCAGCAGGCTCACTATCTGCTATTGCTCCTGTAGACTTGTTATCTGCTGGTTGCTTCATTCACGGAGACTGACTGACTCTGTAAACCAAAAAGAAAAACCCAAAGAACTGTGGATGCTGGAAATCAGAAACAAAATCAGAAATTGCTGCAAAAGCTCAACAGGCCTGGTAGCATCCGTGGAAAGAACGCAGAGTTAATGCTTCTTCAAAATTGTTCTGAAGAAGGGTCATTAGACCCAAAGCATTAACTCTGTTTTCTCTCCACAGATGCTGCCAGACCAGCTGAGTTTTTCCAGCAATTGGTGTTTTTGTTTCTGACCGTCTCTGTGTTCTCCTAATTTTCGGGATATTTAAAGATACACCCACAATATTCTGAATGGAATTTTATCTTCTTTCTTCTCTTCAGATGTCAGTGGCCTTTGTAAATCTGAAGTTTTTTTTCAGGATATTACAGGGGCTAGCATACTTTAAGACAGAGGGACCTGTCACTCTTTGCTACCTTGTATAGTTTAACTAAATGAAGTCTTCAGACACCCATTTCTGTCACCACATTTTACACTTGAATCCCAGCATCTTGTAAATCTTGGCTTCTGTGGCAAACACCTGGGAGTGCCGTGGCTAGCATTTACTGCCTCCAACCTTTCATGCTGGTAGCAGTCTGAGCTACTGATGGCATTTAGTGAAGGCTGCCCTGGCAGATGCTCAATAAATAGTAAAATAATGGTAAAAGAACTGCAGATGCTGGAAATCTGAAACAAAAACAGAAATTGCAGGAGAAACTCAGCAGACTGGCAGTATCTGTGGGTGTAGGGAGAAAGCAAAGTTAAAGATTCGAGTCCAGTTCTGAAGAAGGGTTACAGATGCTGCCAGACCTGCAGCGTTTCTCCAGTAATTTCTGCTTTTGCTCAATTAGATAGTTTTAATCAATGTCACTTAATAGCTAACTGCATTACATTTGAGATGCATGTTTGCACATTCGTACATTACTAGCCGAAGCAGTGTCGTTGTAGTAATGACACTGGACTAGTAATCTAGCAAATTAGGCTAAAGTTCTGGGGACGTGGGTTAGAATCCCACCATGACAGATAGTGAAATTTGAATTCAACAAAATCCAGAATAAACAGCTGGCCTAATTTAGGGTGGCATGGTGGCTCAGAGATTAGCACTGCTGCCTCACAACACCAGGGACCCAGGTTCGATTCCAGCCTTAGGTGACTGTCTGTGTGGAGCTTGCATTTCATCCCTGAGTCTGTGCGGGCTTCCTTTGGGTGCTCCAGTCTCCTCCCACAGTCCAAAGATGTACAGATTAGGGTGGACTGGCCATGCTAAATTGCCCATAGTGTCCAGGGATGTGCAGGCTAGGTGGGTTAGCCATGATAAATGCAGAGTTACAGGGATAGGGTAGGGGTGTGGGCCTAGGATGGATGCTTTTCAGAGGGTCAGTGCAGACTTGATGGGCCAAATGGCCTGCTTGCACACTGTAGGGATTCTTTGACTCTAATGGTGACCATGAAACCATTGTCATAAAAACCTATCTGGTAATTACTAATGCTCAATTTAGAAAGAAATTTGCTCTCCTTCGCTGGTATGGTCTACAAGTGACCCTGTGTCACAGCAATGTGGTTAACTCTTAATTGTCCTCTTGTGAGCACATGGAGAAATCCCAGGAACAGCCCTGTGTATCCTGATGAGTGGAGCTCACCTTGCAACATCCATTAACCCCTTTCAGGTACCAACTGTCTTGTAGAAGAATAAATACAGAGAGGATAAGATGATGATTGAAAACCATCACACCTGTATCTCAACATCATTTTCTGCATTACGAGACAATAGAAAAATATTTCAAAGAAGATGTCAGATTTGAAGGGAAGGTGCTAAGGTGAGGGAAAAGAGAAATAAGCATGAATAATGTTATATAGAGGCTGCCATCTGTGTCAGTTACTGCTGACAGCAAACAAAGTGAGTTATGGATATCATTCGCGATTCTCTGATTACTGGATCTAAGTTGATCCCTGGCTCAGCTACAGATGACATAAAGGGAAATAATGAAGATGATTGAGAATGCACACAGCAGAACCTGGATAATGAAAGCGTACAATGATGTCACTGGGAAACGCTGAAAGATTTCAGTAATTATTCGGGTATGCAGCTGACATTACCATGCACTCACACAATCCTAACTTTCTCACAAAGCTTCTATAGCACAAAGCACTTTACATTCAGGTAATTCAAGCATAATAAGGCCGTATTGCTGTGAAGCTGTTCCCTAAATATACAGCACAGAACATTCACTCAGTCAATACATATTTATCATCCCACAGTAAAAGGCTGTCATCAGCAGAAGGCACAGAGCAGACAGGTGGAGGTCTCAGCAGGTTAAATTTCTCACTCCCTTTTAAAATACTATCATAGGGGTCATCAGTTCCAAGGTTATAAGTGCTGACTTAGGTGACAAATAAGTTGAATGAGTGGAATACTTTCCAATTATGTTGAATTCAAACTGTATATCTCTGTGCAAATTAGATTTCCTCAGGTGTAATGGATTATTGCATAAAATGTGCTATGTACTACTTCCAAGACAACGGTACACCTAACTATATGCATTGATTTGACATGTGCCTGTTTTTTGTGAATATCTCTCAACTTTAGGCACAGCAAGACAGATCCCCTGACCACTAAGCCTCGCAACAGCACTTTGCATCACCTTAGCCCAGGGACACCTATTTTAAACAGTTTTACAACTTGCAGGAGGGTTAGTCACAACACGTGTATATAGAAGAGATCAGATGTGCAAATTGAAGAACTTTTAGATGTGTAGAGCAAGCTATGACTGTGTAACACAATCATTAGTTTCATGTAGTTTATGTTGCAGAGTGGCTCCACCCTCCTTGGTTATTGTCCCAGCTATTTTCCACTGAAATAAAACAACACATGGTGGACACCATCAGTATAGGGCTCTGACAGCTTGCCAGGTGCCTCCATTTCTATGTCCCCTTTTACCTCTCTCTATCCTCACAGTCCATTCCCCCCATGTGGAGACACCCCACATTGAACTTAGCCTCCAATAATCCTGCCTGTCCCCTGAACCCTCATGTTGCAACCTACTGATGCCCATCCTGTGTCAGCACACTCCCCCTCTGCAGACAATGGTATGGTCATGGCAATAACTCCCTTCCCACTCCCATAGCCTACCATGCCCTCAGGTGCTGTTCTGCACGTCACCATTGGCCTTGAGTTTCCACCTCTGGCCATTTTTGTTCCCAGCTCCACAAGTGCCTTTGCTTTTCAACTCCATCATTAACACTCCGTTCCCTTTTAGCAGCAATTCCCTGGTTGCCCCTAACAGTTCTTTTGCACCATCTTTAACAATCAACAAATGCAGTCCCAGGACTGTGTTCATGCACCCCTCTGACTGACTTTGATAAACAACTCCTAGATATGACTAATCAGACCCCTAATTGGTGTGTTTGTAGCTCCCTGACTAACAATATCCCTGACTGCCTGTGCTGGTTTACAGTACTGACCACTGCACACTGCCCAGGCTGTGGTCCAAAAGATCCCTTGATCGTGAGTGTCCCAAGTGGATGAGTAACCTTGGCCAACCCCCTGGTGGGATTGCAGACTGTGCTTATGACAGATGGTTCCAGGAGCCACTGGTTGACACTGACACCTATTTCCCTGACTGGACTGGCAACTAATCCTCACTCAATTTTCGACATGACTATTTGGTTAAAAATACGTGCAGTGTTGTTTGCTGTACAGGCAGTGGCACATACTGTCAACGTTAAGCTAGTTGTCTTGGCATGACATACATCAGGACAACGTCAGAAATTGGAAGCACTGGAGCACCCAGAGGAAGCCCACGCAGACACGGGGAGAATGTGCAAACTCCACACAGACAGTAGCCTGAGGGTGAAATCGACCCCGAGTTCCTGGTGCTGTGAGGCAGCAGTGCTGACCACTGAGCCACCATGCCGTCCCCGTGTGTGTTGATGAATGATTTTCCCTTCCACTGTGGTTCCAGGGGTGACTTAGTTATTGTTGGTGGTGATGCCAAGTATCTCCAGTTTCTTGTTCTTGGCGTGCATGTAGTCGGTGTAGTTCCATTGCCTCGTCTGTTTGGCAGTGTCTCGTAGCTGTGCTGCTGTATCTTGAGTGCAAGATGAGAATATGAACTCTATCTCGATTTCAAGGTTACAGCGCTTGCTGTACAGTTGGCGTACGAGATGATTGAGGAGTATGTGAGAGGTGCGATGGCAAAGTCTTTCAACGTCATCAGTGTTTTAGGCCGACTTGAGTGGGTTCATGATCTGTAGCCCTTTTGGGATCTTTTGTCCTTCCTTGCATTTCTGTAGAAACTTGATGTCTGTGTTGATATGTGCGATCTTCTTGGAGATTCTCTCCACTTTGAGCCGACAGTTGGTGATGTTGATGATAGCCCTGATGTGGAGGTGTCGGTGTTGGACTGGGGTGGACAAGGTCAGAAATCACATGGCACCAGGTTATAGTCCAACAGGTTTATTTGAAAACACAAGCTTTCGGAGCCTCAGACCTTCTTCAGGTGTTAGTGTGAGAGGTAGTATCAGGCACAAAATTTATAAGTAAAAGATCAAAGGTTCACACCATTGATGAGGATATACTAAACGAATCTAAGATGCAGTTAAATCTTTAATCAGTTAGAAAGTTTTAATTGATTAATATGTATATGTAAATCCCCGGATTCCTTTCAAGTCACGGTCCTGACAGAACCAAAGCTTCTATCAGTGTAAAGAGGTGACATTTTAGGCCAGACAATGCATGTTAGTTGTGAGACCTTGTTTAGAATCTGTTTGGGTTTTCGTTTGGAGTGAGACTAGTTTTATTTCTAAAGTAGGAATTTATAAAACGCCATATTGACTAACTGTCTATAAATTGCGTGCTTTTTGAACAAAATAAAATGTATCTGCAAATATGAATTCACCCCATAGATTCACGTGTGTGTGTGTGTGTGTGGGCGCGAGTGTAAGAGTGTGAGGGTGTACAGTGGGATGGGGTCACCTGTAGTGCGACATGAACCCAAGATCCCGGTTGAGGCTGTCCTCGTGGGTACCAAACTTGGCTATCAGCCTCTGCTCGGTGACACTGCATTGTTGTGTATCCCAAAGTCTGCCTGGGAGGATGTTTAGTGAAGATCCGAGGCCAAATGTCCTTGACCACTGAAGTATTCCCCCACTGGGAGGGAGCATTCTTGTTTGGCAATTGTTGCATGGTGTCCATTCAAACGTTGTTGTAACATCTGCATGGTTTCGCCAATGTACCATGCCTTGGTGCATCCTTGTCTGCAGCGTGGGAGATAGACAACATTGGCCGAGTTACATGAGTATCTGCCATGCACGTGGTGGGTGGTGTTCCCACGTGTGATGGTAGTGTTCATGTCGAAGATCTGACATGTCTTGCAGTGGTTACCATGACAGTGTTGTGTGGTGTTGTAGCTGATGTTGTCCTGAAGGTTGGGTAGTTTTCTGCCAACAATGGTCTATTTAAGGTTTGGCAGTTGCTTGAAGGCAAGAAGTGGAGCTGTGTGCAAGATCTTGCTGAGGTGCTCTTCATAATCGATAATGTGTTGAAGGCTGTGAAGAACATGGCATAGTTTCTCTGCTCCCAGGAAGTACTGGACGACTAAGGGTACCCTATCGGACATATTCTGTGTCTGTTTTTTGCGGAGGTCATTACGGTTTTTTGCTGTGACACGTTGGAATTGATAATCCACTCAAAGAAGGACTGAGGCTCCGAAAGCTTGTGATTTCAAATAAACCTGTTGGACTATAACCTGGTGTCGTGTGATTTCTGACTTTGTCCACACCAGTCCAACACCGGCACCTCCACATCATATACATCAGGATCTCTACACTGCGTAGATCCCTACTGTCAAACATCACAATTAGCCTGTCTATTGTCTACATAAAAGAGCTCATCAATACAGAAATCCTGACAGCCTTTGGTTCTGGCTGAAGCAGTAATGCTCTAACTGGCATGGCAGGCAAGGCCAGGTATAGATGTTGCAAGCATGCAGGCAGGTGCTAAGTGAGCGAGCGTTGTGAGCAGCCCTGATATGCAGTCTGGTCAAATCCATGAGCTGGGTGACTATCCATTTGCACAAAATCTTCCTGCTGCAGGCTTTCAATGCTAATTGCTGGTGAGCTCTGCTCTATAAGTCTGTGTTTCCAGAGTGCTGTGCCAATGTATCAGAAGGTGATATGAGAGTTGTGAGAGTTTGGCAAATGTTGGATGCCAATGTCCATGGATGGAGGGTGCCTGTGGGTTGTGCCTTGAGATGCTGTTTGGTCCTACGTTATGCGGAAGTCATTTGGAATAGGTGGTGAGCTGAAGGGTGACTTGGTGACGGGATACCAGCCCCTGGAGTTGTCTCACTAACTAACTGCTCACTTGGACTCATTTTCTTTTCAACTTCTAAAACCCCGGTTCCCTCAGCACCTTTTTGCACCCACTCCCCAGGTCCCAGTGTCACTCCTTTCACACTGTCTCAAAATATGTGCAGCCAGTCTTCACACCATGATCTGTGCTGGTTGCAAAGTGATGGACATAGCCCTCAGCCCACCTAAACACACAGCTGTAACCCAAGGATACAGGTTCCCTTCGACTCCCATTGACGGTGTTTCATTTCATGACAGCATTCAACTGTGTGCTTTCGCACAAGGTGCTCCCTGTTCTGCAGTCTGTCATTGAGCAGCAGGAAGACTTCAGGCAAGGAGGCGGTGAATGCTGCTTAAGTGTCTCATTGGAACATATGCACTGATTGTGTTAAGAAATTCATCACACCATCTTCTTCACCATGTTTGAAGACATACCTAGGAAACCATTACTGAAGGGCTCAGAGCCTCCCTTGCTGTACTTTGGGACAGTCTGCACCCTTAGTTCACTACAGGGGGCTCACAGTCATTGTCCGTTCCTTTTTTGGACAAGTGATGTGAGAAGCATAGAGTTTAGAAACCAGGAGCAGGAGTAAGCCATTCAGCCCTTTAAACCTGCTCCGAGATTCAATATGATCATGACTGAAAATGCTACACTTTGATTTGGGAGTAAGCAAGCCCACTGCAGACAGGTAGAGCGAATAGGGCAAATTTAAAAGGATGTGTTGTCCTAGTGGTATTATTGCTTGGCTATTAATCCAAAGACCGAGATAATATACTGGGGACCCTGGTTCAAATCCTGCCATGAAAGACAGTAGAATTTTAATTCAATAAATATCTGGAACAAGGAGTCTGATGATGACCATGAAACCATTATCAATCATCAGGAAGAACCCATCTGGTTCACTAATGTTCTTTACAGAAGGAAACTGCCGTCTGTATCTGGCTCTAGCCTACAGATGAATCCAGACCCACAGCAACGTGATTGACTCTTAACTGCCCTCTGTACAATTAAGGATGGGTAATAAATGCTGGTCTGGACAGTAATGCCCACATCCCATGAAAAAAAAATGTGCACATTTGGGGCATTTGTAAAATTAGATAACTGCTGGTGGTTCTTTCTAGATTCTCTCACAGCTACTCTTCCTGGTAGATCAATACATAGGAGTTGTAGATTATGCACTAGAGATTGGTAGAACAGTGCATCACATTAATAATGTAGTACATCTTCATTAGCACTCCAGTAAAGCATAATATAACTTATTAGTCCAAAAAATTTCTCTAGCACATGTGCAAGATGTGAAATCATTTATGAAAAATAAAGTCAAGAGAGGACACCAGTCTGCTCTGGTTGACTCATTGATTGTCTAGAAATGTTGGCTAAATTCCTGGCATAATGACCTGGAATAAGTGGTGATGAATAAGCCTGCACACTAGATTTAGAGATCAAGGTTGTAATTTCTCATCAGAAATGAGAATTGGGAGTTCGGGTTAATCCCGACACCATAAGCCCATCTCCATCTCAGCAGAATTACATTAAAAACTTTCAAAAGTGAAATTTTGTTTATTGATTTTCCTTTCATTGGCATATTAGGGATTTTTTTCTTTTAAAAATGTTACTAGTGTCCACAGGGATCAGAACATAAACGTGATATGCAGAGCTCATGCAAAGACAGCATTAAACACGCTGTTGCTTTTTGTTGTGGATGCTGCAAAACCAGTCACTGCCAGGTTGTGGTTTTGGTAGTTTGCTGCTACCGTCCTGTTGTGTTGACTGGGTCTAACAGCCTACTTAGTTTACAGTAGCAGAGGAAAACCACCAGTGAGTATTAACAAGAAGAGGCTCTTGTCAAAAATAAGTGCACATAATTCTTTGAAGTTTGAATCACATAGAGATAGGATGCTTAAGAAAACGTTTAGCATGCTTGCCTTCATTGCTCAGACCTTGGAGAACAGGAGTTGGGACATTATGTTAAGGTTGTACAGGATGTTGGTGAAGCCTCTTCTGGATTACGATGTTTGGTTCTAGTCTCCCTGTTGTAGGAAGGATATTATTAAACTGGAGAAGGTCAAAAGAGATTTACCAGGAGGATGCCGGGAATGGAGGGCTTGAGATATAAGGTGAGGCTGGATAGGCTGGGACTTTTTTCACTGGAACATAGCAAATTGAGGGGTGACTTTGTAGAGGTTTATAAAATCAAGAGGGGTATAGATAAGGTGAATGGCAGGTATCTTTTCCTTAGGGTGGGGGATTTCAAGACTAGGGGGCATATTTTTAAGGTGAGAGAAAAAGATTTAAAAAAGACATGAGGGGCAATTTTTTTTTTTACACAGAGTGTGGTTCGCGTGTGGAATGAACTTCTGGAGAAAGTGGTGGATGCTGGTACAGGTATAATGTTTAAATGACATTTAGATAACGACATGAATATGAAATGTTTGGAGGGATATGGGCCAAGCACAGGCAGGTGGGACTAGTCTAGTTTGGGATTATGGTCAGCATGGACTGGTTGGACTATTTGAGTATTTTTCCATGCTGTTAAACTCTATGACTCTAGGACTCTAAGTTGTAGTTTATTGCAATGATAGCAATCAGGGTACCAGTTATTTTCATAAGTTAGATAACGTTACAAAGACTATGAGGGGTTCCTCTGGTGTTCTGGTTTCCCAATGCAGATCTTTATGACATCTTCAGTTTAGGTGGATCTTAATACGGTTTCCAACATTAACCCTTTCAGAACCATTACCTTACACAATACTTAGAAATGTCACAAGCAGCCCAAGTTCAGTTTGTCCTTTGGCTGGAAGAATTTCTCAATGATAACAGAACAACATTCACAGATGTTGTTGCAAAAGCTATTTTCACTTTTCAACTATCCTTTTCAGAATGGAAATAGATAAATTGTGAGCACTCTATGCTGGAGCTTTGTGCGCCTTGGGAATTGGAAACAGGGCTACCATTTTGCTTCAGTCATGACCTCACTAACACGTCAACTGAAGGCTTTGGCTATCATCTCATTCTATGATCCATGCTTAAATATGATCTTGAAGTGAGAAAAGACAATAAATATTCCCTCATCCCAGTTGGATCCACTTCCATTTTCTGAAGAATTGCCAACAGCTATTTAATAAATCAAATGATTGTGTCTGATATCTTCAAAAGTGGCACCTACTTTTTAACAGCTTTCGATTCAAGTGTTGAATTCCACATTAACCAATTATAAGCTGTAAAGCCTCAAGGTAATTCAAGGTATGTAAGCTTTTCTGAAAGACTCAGGACAAATCGCCCTTTTATTACAAGAATAATAAGATTTAAATAGACAGTAAAATAAAGATAATGTCAGTACTGTAATATTTTGCTGAACTATACAAGGAATTTCAGTCAATTCTAATAATCAGTTGAAACGTAACATTGTATGTTTTTGTCAGCATTTATTGTTCAACCAATCCAACATGCACATAATGCTATCAGATAAAATAATGCGATTGAGCCAAGTAATTCATATTATTCTAAGGTGAATTAATCTATCAAGGTATTACAATTGATCGTAAGTAACCACTTGTGGCATGTGACAAGATAACTATAGATTTCAGTTGCAGTTTCTATTCTTAAATCTTGATGGATGATTTGCTTTAGTGTGGGTGACATTATAGGATTCAGAAAGATTACCTTGGGCAATGCACTGACCTAAAAGCAGAATTATTCATTGTCTTACATCTGAAAATATTAACTCTGCATCCTGTTTGTATGGCCCACATTGTTATTTTCCCTCCTAGTCTGACTAGTACTTCTGCTGCTGTTTGAATGCTATGTCGTCTCTAGCTACTGATACACATTTATAGGTCAAAAAGGTTAATATTCCACCTAAACTGAAAATAAGGTTCCTGTAATTTAACTCAAGATAACTCTGCGCTACTGCTGTGCATTCACTTGTTCTCCTTCTCAGTATCAAATATTCTACGGCACAATTTGATTCCAGACAAGAGCAGTAACATTTGTAGAGAAGCATGTGTTTTTACCTTGCAATACTAACTTTATCTTAAATATGAGTTGTTCAGATATTTTAATAGATGGCCTCTTAAATGTGAAATGGTAAAACTTTCGTAAAGTTCATTACATTATTACTGATTATAGACATTGGGGATTGTCCATATCTGCGTCATGAAAAAGCACATATGTTTAGATCACTGATACCTTATTGCAGAACAATAAGGCACTTTTATTTGAATTATATTGTTAACAATTTGTACAATTTGTATAGTTTATTGTTCCAGACCATGCTCAAGAACCTGACTGACACTATTATGGCTTGGGTTCTCTTGCATTCCCTTTAGTAATGAGAGCAATGCATTGTTGTCGTCCAAAACCTAGCTGCAATACCCATAAAGTGAAACTTTTTTCTCTTTAATGCATCACATAAATGAAATAGTGTATCATGAGGTTGTTAATTACTAAAAACCCATGTAAGACACTCTGAAGAATTATGTAAGCTATCTAATGCATTTTCCTGTCCACATGGAAAGTGCCATTCTTGCTGCCTGTACCATTCAGTTACAAATGATGAGTATGCCTATTTATGAGTTATGTAATTGCACAGATCTAAAAATATGTAGCAATGGACTTAGTAAAAATTCTTTTGAAACAACAACTTACTACTTAACTGTCCTTTTTAATACTTTATTAATCACAGTCTGATTATTTAAAAGATTTTAGGAGAGCACTAAGTTTCATAGATATCCCGATGTAATGCTTCTCTGTGGTTGAGAATATACCGTTGTTCCTTCACAAAAAACTATAGCTTTATCATAACCCAATGAAGGCAGAATGGACAAGAAAACTGAAACATAAGTACACTTGGTGAATTGGTGCATAGTGTTGCCATTCACATCTTGCTGGGCCTAATTAGCACCATATTCAGTTTTGTCTATGGAGACCAAAGATCCTGCAGCTAAACTGATATTCTAAAATGCCATGTCCAGAAATGAATGCAATAATCCAGATGAGATCTGGCCAAGAGTTTGTAAAACTCAAGCACAACTTTGTTTGATAGTGATCTAGTTTGGGTTCTTTGATCTTAGTACAAGATTGGGTCAGACTCCCTGGCATCTGTTAAACTTTAGGTTGGATTTTTCAGGAGTGGAAATCTCACACAGATTGCCACTCCACCACTTCCTTTTTTTATAAAGGGAGAGAGTTCCACATTTCTATCAGAAGATTGTGGAGTGTGGAGTTGTGCTTCCATTCTGCTCTTGTAGTGCAGAATTAATGGGGAAGGTGAAGCACAACCCCTTGCATAGTCCAACAGATGTGTGCTGAGGAAAGTAAAACACCCTGCTCTGAGAATGGGCCAAGATAGTCTGTTATCAAGGTGGTAGTCTTAAAAGAGATTGGGTATTCTCCAGCGTTTCAGAGAGGTTCCTAAAGTCTAAGGTTGTTTTAAGATTACTGTTTATTCAATGTGCTATAAACTATTTACACTTATAGATGTAGCGTAAGGTCTATACATTAGGATATCTCTTTAGATTCTTTACACTATGTGATTTCTTAGAATAATACTGATTACTACCTTACTATTTATATAGTTGAGTACTAATTCTAACTAAGGCAGCACATCACACACATCTGTATTTCACTCTTTAGCAATATGCTTAGTTCTTTGACCTGATGACAAATTTTCACAAGTCTAGGAATGAGTGTGGTTTATGTGGAAAGATTGTAAATGCCAAGATTCAACAACATTATGCAGAGTGTTATACAAAGAGTAGTATGCTTCCGTCAGCTTGTCATGCTTCAAGTAGCCTAAGTTAAGTTGATGAGTGAGACCTTTATATTATCAATTCACGTACTAAAATGAAGTGTTAATATCATGAGTATGTCTCTTAAAGGTATACTGAAATACTGTTTCTCTTCAGGTTATGACACAACAACAGTGACCAGCTTTCATTTGTCTAAAGCATCCAGAATCCAGTTGTGAGAATGTATTCAGGCAGATTGGTCAAGACACAACAGCATCTTTTCATCTGACTCCAAGGATTGGGCAGTGAATTTAGCAATGGTGATAGTGGTGGGCAAAGAAAGTAGGAGCAGGATGAAAATGTAAATAATTAATTATATAAATTGTTAATGAGTCCAACAAATCTGGGGGGAGGAGGGGGGAACTGTAGTAAATGGCATCAATAGCTGAATGTTAATAGCTGGATTATATAAACTGTGCCATCAGATCTCATAGAACTGGGACCTGAGTGAATAAGGTTCCAGTGAAGTTTGGCTTTGTACATGATTTATATAGTTAATAAATATTCATCAGTTCTCTCTGTATAATGTCCAACTTTACCTGTCTAAAGCATCAAGCATCAATGACAAGGTTATGATACTTACTCACAATGGAAAATTGTAGGTTCTGTTTTGCCCTCATTGTAGACTGAATGCTTAGTGAGTTTGGGCACTCTGCACGTGTAGAAAATTCATCAAGTTTAATCAATTGTTGCAACCTTTACAAAATAATCAAATTGGAAACAAGGGTCAAGAACCTGTCTCTGCTTTGAAGAATAAATGCAGGTTTTCACAACATAGCTTCCAGTCTTTTCTAAAATGAACAGACCTAGTCAAAGACCAAAACTGAAATGCACATTAGTAATGTTGTAAGGTCCAGAGCTGCTGTGGGAACAGGTTCCAACTTGGAAAAAGGCCTAGTCTGTGTTCGTGGTACATACTTTAAAGGCTCTGTTACCTCCTGCAGTGCTTTACAACCCACAATCTGCAAATAAGAGGAGAGAAGCTGCTATGGCTTGATCAAGGACTCACAAGATTATATGTGGTCATCCCTTACAGTTTTATCCAGACGAACTCAGTTGCAGACTGCAAGAACTCATCAGTCCAAATGGGACACTACCCAGATTGTTATTGAATTCAGGGTGAGATTAGTCTTGAATGTTAGAAAGGTACAGAGATGTCATCATGAGGAATGGCACTACATTCACAGTCTGGCTTGAGCAAGTCTACTTTTATGGATACAAACAAATTGCTCTGACTTCGTCAATGCTGCCTACCATTAGGTTTATGTGTCTGGGTTCAGTACTGCATGTAATATATTTTAAAGGGGAAGTTGAGGTCCTCTAATAATTAAACTGAAACACAAGCCCCAATCTGTTATGATGGGAGTAAAGGTTCCCTTTTAATAATAACACCCGAAACACCCAGAGAAGCTCGCCTTTCCCCTCATAATCCGTTAAAACAGTGATTAAAAGAAAGAAAATCCCTGATCCATTCCATAAATAACAAGTAACAATTTAGTTATTTAACCTTAACAATGAACAAATTAACAGAATTACTAACAAGCCAAACAATTCACCTCAAGTACTAACTATTCCCTAACTGAACTAATTTCTAGTGGAATGCTATTCAGATAAACAAAGTTCCGCTTATATAAACCCAATTAATAAGACAGCAATAAATTAAAACTTAATCTGTCCAAATTCACACAGAATGTCTCTTCCGGAAAGTTCCGTCTTCTCTGTTGATCATCTGTCAGGAACGTCTTCTCTTCCTGTAATTTCTGCCGTGAGGACTTTGATCTAAAAATGCCATGGTACCTGTGATGGGGATTTTTAGAGAGCTTAATGATTTTATGTGAAAGCCAGTTTTGTGTCTCAGATGGTGGATTTGCTTTCGCTTCAGAAGGCATTTGGCTCTCTGCTGATTTTCCAAATGCCTTCTTTTTTTATACCCTTGATGGCCTGCCCATTTCATACACTAGGATTGGTCCCAGGTTGTCAACACCATCAGATTTAAATTCAATTGGCTTTCAGTACCAACAGCCTGGTTTAAATTAATTGACTACATTCAAAAACCTGTTGTCTTGGCAAAAATGCTGCTTTGCCTACTAACAGTATAACCCTTGGATACACATGGTTCAATTCATGAACTCTTTATACAGCTGCTTGCAGACATTTTCTGTTTAAATCTCCAATCTTAGAAGAGTACTCTATCTCTTAAAGACATTTTTCTCCCTTATTATTTTTACAAACACGTTCTAGCCTCCTGCCTTCCAATTCATGTGTACTCTACACAACGTTGTAACAAGTAGACGCTCTCTTAGACTACTCTGAAAGCTACTCTGGGTTTGCCTTATTGACTTAAGTCAGATTTTCTTGGAGATCCACTGAATTCTTTATTTTGCATACTATTGTACTGATCCTTGTATTACAGCTCTGTATTACAGTTATTCCATCTTCTCAGCATCAATTCCTGCTGAAGTTACTTTTTTTTCAACCTCTTCCCTTGCCTGAGATGTGGTGACCCTCAGGTTAAACCACCACCAGTTGTCTCTGTTTAATAAGTTAGCAGCTCTATGGTCTGGTAGGCAACTTTACTTTTACTTCAGAATCTTAATAGCAGGTGACAGCTGACGTCAGAGTTATATCTTCACATGATCATGACATCATTTACATATACATTCTTATTATGCTGCATTTCACTGCAAGTTTCTCTCAACATTCATTTTAATATAATTTAAACACTTTAATTTAAAGAATTTGTTTAAATTATTCATATTTTCTTCAGAGTTGACAACAAATGAGGATTTTCTGGTTGGTGTGTCACACTGCTTTTTCATTGGAATTGTTTGTTACATCTCAGTCTGGGAGCACATTGGAAATCAAGCCTTGTTATTCCCAGAGTTGTCACTCAAATTAAAAATTTCTAAAAGTATGTGAAACTCCCCATTTACTTCTCTTACAGACCCAGTGTGACAAAGCATGGACCTGGATTCTATACTTAATAAAAATGGCTTTGCTTAACTCTTTTAAATTTCTATATAGACGTTCTCAGGCTGTTTCATAAATTACATAAGAAAACATGAGCATAACAATATAAGAACAAAGGACAGGAATATGCAATTTAGCCCCTCGAGCCTACTCTGCCATTTAATATGATCATGGCTTATCTGATCTCAGCCTCCGCTCCACTTACCTGCCCATTTTCCAAAACTCTTTCAACCCATTACTCATTAAAAATCTGTTTATCTCCTCCTTAAATTTATTGAATGTCCTGCACCACACTTAATGAATTCCACAAATTTGTGACCTTTTGAGAGAAGTAATTTATCCTCATCTCTGTTTTAAATATTTGCAACCCCTTATTGTAAAACTACGATCTCAAGTTCTAGGTAGCCCAATAGGGGAAAAAAATTCATTCTACATTTACTTTGTGAATCACCTTTTACATATTATATACTTCAATTAGATCTCCTCCTGTTCGTCTCAAGTCTAGCGAGTATAAACCTAAACTGCCCAATCTCTCCTCCTAAGACAAGCCTTTCATCTCTGGAATTAATCTAATGAACCTTCTCTGAACTACCTCCAATGAAATTGTATCTTTCCTCAAGTAAGGGGATCAAGACTATATGCAGTGCTCAACATGCAGTCTCACCAATTCATCATACAGTTCATTCTAGTTCATTCCTTTAACAATAAGCTTCAAAATTTCATTTTCCGTCCTTGTTAGCTATTGCACCTACGTACTATTCTGGGACTTCTGTCTATATGCCCCAGGTACTAACTTGTATGCTGCTAATATAAGTGTCTTTACAGTAGCATAATCCCCCAAATGGTGAGGCATATATTTCCTGTGTTTTACCTATCAACTTATCCTGCATGATCAATGTCCAATACTCTTTTTCCCAATTCATTCATCAAGCCATTTTCTCAAATGATATGAAGAATGCCTGCACATCTTTTTCCTCAAATTTTGGTATGACCTGTGCAAGCTTAAACATATCCTGACTGGTCTTCAAAAGATTACTCAAATTCTCCTCTTCTCTCATTTTATCTCTCTCTCTACTGCTTCTAATTCTAGTTTTCTCACTTCTGACACTGGTTTCTTCAGTCTTTCAGTTTCAAGCTGCTTTAACTGTAACTTGAAAATCACCTGATTCTGAGGCTTCACTACTTGGAGTTCTTGATCCCTTTTGTGTTTTCTCTAAATGCAACTGTTGTATTAGTACTCAATTATGTGTGCCGTTTTAGCTTCCAGGCAACGCTACTTCTAGTTTACCTACCAAATCAATCAGCCTGGGTTTTGAAAGTTTCCTTAAAACATCGAGGGAGAACTCTACCATCTGCAGGAAATTCTCATCTCCAGCAATGTCAACAGTACCAGAATGTAGTAGTGGGAACTGCCCACCAAGTGTCCCTCATGGAATTCAGAATGCGGTAAGGATTTTTTGGCATGCCAAAGCTGGTGATAGGGATTGGAGTTTGTGCTATAGATGAAAATGAAGGAAGGGAGATGCTCACTCCTCAAAGGGTGTCCTCAATAGGCAAAGGGCAGCTGCACAAATAGTCCATTTCTCACTGCAGTTTTAACACTTAAAAAGAAAAAAAAGTTCACTCCTACATGCTTGCTCATAATAACCATTTTATTGTTTAGTCAGTGTAATATTGAGGTCAACTAAGCTTTAGCAAGCTCAATTGATCCTTAATTATTTACTTACATATGGTGGGTGAGCTGCTGATTTACTCTCATATTCTGGGAGTGAGCATGGGTGTAGTGGGTGGGCTGATCACCAAAAGCATATCCAGTGGGAGCAGGTACTATCCAGTCCAGAGCCTTTGGATATTTTTAAGGAAGACGCAGAATGATTCTTGATATGAGATAGTAAGAACTGCAGATGCTGGAGAATCTGAGATAATAAGGTGTAGAGCCGGATGAACACAGCAGGCCAAGCAGCATCAGAGGAGCAGGAAGGCTGACGTTTCGGGCCTCGACCCTTCTTCAGAAATGCTTCCGGAGGGAGGAGGGTAACTTCTTCAGGGTAGGCATCCTTAGAAGAGGCTTCGCAGTGGGGTTAAAATTGTTTCAGAGATACTAGGAACTGCAGATACTGGCGAATCTGAGATAACAAGGTGTAGAGCTGGATGAACACAGCAGGCCAAGCAGCATCAGCCGAGGCCCAAAACGTCAGCCTTCCTGCTCCTCTGATGATTCTTGATATGCACTGGGATATTGTTCAGTGCAGGTAGGAATACATGGGCTTTTCAGATCTACCTTGATCTCATTGAATGCCGCAGGAGGCTCAAATTATCAAGTGTCTACTCATGCTCCTAATTTGTGTATTCATATGTTCACGAATATTTCAATCTTTGTTCTTCTTCAGTCAATCTTTGATGGTACAAACTTGTCTCACAGCTTCTCTATTCACTTTAGGATAGTGGAGTGGACTTGTAACTTGAATAAAATCATATTTGTGTGCAAATCTCCTGAACTGCTCATTTGCAACTGTGTACAATTGTCTGAGACTACAAAGTTCAGAATCCCCTGTGTTGAGTAGACTTCTTTGAGAGAATCTATCACTGCCTCTACCATCATTTTATACAGATGGTTTACTTCAAACCACTTTGACAGATAATAGTAAAGATTTGCCTTTGAACTCAAATAAATCCATTCGCAGGTTCTCCCATGGCCTTGATGGAAAAAATATTGTTAATAGCAGTCATTCTTTCTCTTGGTTGCTCACTGCATATGGAATACATTTAACAGTTTATTTCCTTTAATGGCGTGTATACAATACCTGTCTGCTGTACTGATTTTAAACTGTCACGTGACACTTTGTAATACTCAAATGACCATGATAAATTTTCTGAAGAACCTCAAGTTCAAGAGCGTCTGAAGTTTTCCATTGAAGACTTGCTAGTTGTTGGGGACAGTCAGATGTCTGTGCTGTCCAACTTACTGGTATAATATGAGACCTTTAGGTACATGGTCTGGCAATTCTTATAGACATACCTGTGGACTTGCATACATTCTTAATCCCTTTTCCATAGAATCCCTGCAGTATAGAAACAGGCCCTTTGACCCAACAAGTCCACAACGACCTTCAGAGCATCCCACCCAGACCCATCCCCCTATAAACCATATAATCTACACATCCCTGAACACTACGGGCAATTTAGCATGGCCAATCCACCTACCCTGCACATCTTTGGACTGTGGGAGGAAACCCACGCAGACACGGGGAGAATGTGCAAACTCCACACAGACAGTCGCCTGAGGGTGGAATTGAACCTGGGTTCCTGGTGCTGTGAGGCAGGAGGGCTAACCACTGAGCCACTGTGCTGCCCAATTTTTTTTTGAATCTCTTGCAACTTTCTTTCTGCAGCTGTTAAGTGTGGGTTAGTACTCAATGCTGACTAGTCATCAGATCTATCTACAGCCTTCTGCTGCTGTGACTATGATGTCCCTGACAGTTCAATGAGTCTTGGAATTTTCTTTTTCTTTTCTTCATGATCATGAGGTTCAACTTCAGCTCCTGATTTTGACGCTTGTTTGTCTTTGCTGCTACCATCATGTTTTGTTGCGAGTTTGGGTCTAACTTTATTTGGTTTCCCAATGCAACACTGCTTGGGTCCTTGGAACTTTCTGCAAGAGCTCTATAATCGTAGCTTGGTCTACACACACATTCTCTTCGTGCTATATTTGGAGGTTTTACTCCCTTTCAGGTTTTGCCTCTTAGTTATGTGACTCAGCCATTTGGACATCATTATACATATTTCTGATCCTCTTTATTTGTCCTCAACAGTTTCCTCTTTACTGATACCCACATCTAAGGTGTTTCCAACAGCGTTCGTGTGAAAATCTGTCTTGTTGTGAAATGTAACACTGAATTAAAAAGGCATCACAGTCACGAGCATTATTGGTTATGTTTAATTTCTTAACACGAGTTAAGTTTTCAAATGCTCTGTCCTCAATGCATTTGATTTGGTTGCCTGAAAGTTGAATTCTCAATAGCTGCAAGTATTTGTTGGTCTAACATGTATCGTCTGTTATTGTTAAGGGACAAAGTCTTTGCCTGTAGACCAGCAAAGGCATTTTGATGTATTACCACATTTCTGAGGCTGACATTCTCCAAAATTATCGTCTCAATTCGAGCGAGTGGACCTAATGCATATGCGTTCATATGTAGTCATTTGCTGAGTTCTGAGAGAAATGACAAGCAGGAAATTCTTGCAAGTTGAAACATCTGTAACAAAGTTACCACCTATTGTCAGCTTTCTTATGTTTAAGTTTCCAGTGACTGAGGAAGAGAAAATCCCTCATATTTACAGCAAGTAACGGACACATACAGACCGTAGAACACTGGATTACCAGCAGCAGCTTCCAAATGCTGCTGTGTTCCAGCGGAGAACCAAAAGCGACAGAAATGTGTAATAAAAAGAATTAATTTCTGCACTTTTCACCGGGTGGCGGTATGGTTTACGTCTAAAGCTGCCAGAAAACTTTCTCTTAAAATATTTAAATAATCTTGTACCTTTTGTTATAGAAGACAACCAGAAGATAAAACATCCAGGCTGATGCGAGAACATCTCATGCAAATAAAATAATTATCAAGAATTGGTGCTAGTAATGAAGTGCAAACAAATAAATTGACTCCAATTGCCAACTGGCTTTTTAATAAAGTGAGGAAGACCATTTAGCTCTTTGTGACTGTAAAGATCATGTCTCACTCCTCCTGGCCATTGTTTGAAATGGTGGATTACACCATTTACTTGCACAACCTTTTTCTCATTATTGAACTTAGTCCTGACCTAACCAAATGCATTCCATGCATTTCCAGCAATGGTTTGTCTTCCTGCCTAAAAAAATTCATCTCCAAAATCCCTTGAAGCTTTATCCTTTACATGAAATAATTGACAAACAAAACGTTAGCCACTGCACTTATTCTATTGATATCCATTCTACCATTCTAGGACATCTCTCTCTGTCACTGATTTGAGATTCCAGCATCAAAAGTTAGGCAGAGTTTTGGCTTCTGCTTCCCAGAGACGGGCTGGCCACATCCTTCGTTCTCCTTTTCTTTCTTCTTCTCTCTTTCATCTTTACTTTTTAATTCTTTTCAGTGGTGATGGTGAAAGAAATGGCATCAGCTGGATCATGTGGCCCAATGTAAGAGTGGGGGCAGGCAGACTGTGGCAGCTGGCAGCGAGAGTGGGAGAAGGCAGGGGCGAGGTCGAACCTGAAGAGGGCAAGGTCAAGCCCTTGTGAGGACTGTGAGCCCAGCATGGCCAGGCGCTTGTGGGCTGTGGTGCTGAACTGTTAACTACATTTCTTTGTTTTTCTACTTTTTAGTAAGAAGGACTGTAATATTTAACTTTTTAACTTTGTTTTCCTCATTTTTCTGCTTTGTAACTATGATTCTGTACCTAGGTACCTTTGTACCTAAGATGGTGCCATAAGTGACAACTTGTAAAATTTTCAGTGTACTCATGTGAGTACATGTGATAATAAACCTAATTCAATTCAACTCAAATCATAGGTGAGCTACACCTTCCTCCAATGTAACACCAAAACCTCTTGGGCTATAGTTATAGGCCACCAATATAAACCCTGCTCCTTTGCCACTGATTTTATTTTCTATCCACTTAACCAGGACACTCAATAAAGCTAAAATATTGTAGATGCTGGAAATCTGAAAGAAATACAGAGAACAGTGGAGAAACTCTGTTCTGGCAGGATCTATTGAGTGACAGTGGAGTCACACAGCATGGAAACAGACTCTTTGGTCCAACCAGTCCACATCGACTATGTTCCCATACTAATCTAGTCCCACCCGCCTGCACTTGGCCTATATCCCTCCAAACATTTCCTATTAATGAACCTACCCAAATGTCTTTTAAACATTGTAATTGTACCTGCATCTGCCACTTTCTCTCGCAGTTCATTGCACACACGAACCATTCCTTGTGTAAAAATGTTGGCCCTCATGTCCATTTTAAATCTTTCTCTTCTCTCCTTAAAAATATGCCCTCCACCCTATGAAAAAGACCCTTGTTATTCACCTTATCTATGCCTCTCATGATTTTATAAATAACTCTCCACCACCACCTACTGTCTCATACTATAAAGCCAATTTTGTATCCAATTGGCTAGCTCATCCTGAATCCCATGTGATCTAACTTTATGATTAGTCTATGATGCAGAACCTTGTCAAAGGCTCTACTGAAGGCCAAGTAAACAATGTTGGCCACTCTTCCCTCATCAATCTTTTTGGTTACTTCATTAAAAAACTCAATCACGTTTTTTTTGGAGACACGTTTCCTCGCACAAAACCATGCTGACTATCCCTAATCAATCCTTGCCTCTCTAAATGTAAATCCTACCTTTCAGAATCAACTGCAACAACTTATCCACCACTGATTGTGCTTTAATCTGTGACCTCACCATGTGATACCTGGATACATTGTCCATCTCCCACTTAATGTCATCCTTCCAATATTAAAATCTTTGGCGAATGCTCTGTCAACCTCACTATGTTAGCACCGTTTTATCTGGACTCCTGTCGCAAACCTGAAAATGTTGAAAGGGTAGTAACCTGTTCTGCTTTAAATTTTTCTTGCCCATAGACCATATCATCATTAACATACATTGGCGACCTCTTTCTCCATTGTACATAATTTAAAATTAATCCATAAATTCTGCCGCACCTTTATTTCATCCTATACTTTACAATTTTGTCAAGCTTTTGATCCCTGAAGTGTTTAGCACTAGTCTTTGCTACATTTGCTCTTTCAGAGGTTAAAATGCTCTTAAGCATTTGATGACCCTTTTTGGATTTCCCATCTAAATCCATTTCACTTCTCTCCTTCAAAACATTTCTTAAAACCTTTACATTTTGATTGCGCTTTCAGAGGCTTGGTAAATAAAAGTTTAAAGAACTGCGGATGGCATAATTCATCAGAGACAAAAGTAGAAACTGTTGGAAAAGCTCAGCAGGTCTGGCAGCATCTGTGGAGGAAAATCAGAGTCAACGTTTCAGGCTGAGTTCTGAGGAAGGGTCACTCGACCGAAAATGTTAACTCTGATTTCTCTCCACAGATGCTGCCAGACCTGCTGAGCTTTTCCAGCAATTTCTATTTCTATCTCCTTCAAAGGCTTTGTGTTTGTTTTCTTATTTAAATTGTGAGGCACTTTGGTACCTTGGCAATTAAAGGAAAAGTCTGAACTCCAGTCCTCACAAGTGAAAGGCTCTGAGGAAGGGTCACTTGATTTCTCTGATTTCTCTCCACAGATGCTGCCGGACCTGCTGACCTTTTCCAGCAATTTCTGTTTTTGCTTCTGATTTCCAGCATCCGCAGTTCTTTTGGTTCCCACAAGTGAAGAGTTTAATTTAAATCACACAGTCTATCAACAAGAATATCAAAAACCACAGGTCTGCATGTTTTGTTTTAGCCATTGCATTTTTATATGCACATACGTCACTATGTCATATTAAAGCATTCTAGTACCTTTAGAAACAAAGGGTTGGACTCTCTCACTCCCCAATAATTACATGGAAACCTCTCATGCATTTTAAAGCAGCAGGGCCTAGTAACTCAGGAAGCTGAAGTAATAGCATTGTAATTGACGTACAATGGAAGGTGACACTCCATTCATCTCCTTTTGACAAGTTCCAGCACTATGGGCTTGATCACTGACTTGAATTAATGCAAATCTGTAATCAAGTAGAATTTAGAATTAACTAGATTTGAACTATCTCTATCAAGAAAGTCTCTAAACTTTATGCGGCCAGAATCAGAAATCATGGCAATGACAGGTTTAATTCTGAGTGAGATGTTCCATTCTGTTGTTGTATAGGTTTGCATAGAATCAACACAAAAATATGATTTTACTGTGTAATAGCTGTCACATATTCAGGGGCAACTGTGCAGGGAACATGGAAGTCAAAAGCAAAGAGAATACAGAAGTATCTACACAGCAGAACAATACACTGGGTCACCTCTTTGGTAACAGGTTCAATAAACTGTTCTAATCAGCTTAATTCATAAAATACATTTTATCTGTGTTGGGCAGCAGTCCAAATGACTATCTCGTGCTTCAGAGTAACAGCCATGGGTTCAACTTCCATTCCAGCTGAGTTAGGCTTGGGACCTGCCTCCTCATCCTGGTCCTAAGGATGGAAGATAGTGGAAAGCCACACTGGCCAAAAACTGCCAAGAAAATGGTTCAGGATGAACTATCAACTGACAATAGTCCCAGACCTTACCTTTGGGTACTGTACATGTTTATAGAGAATCGTTTCTGGAGCTGTTACTAGCATTCAAGATGGTGCAGAGTAAAGACTTATTTGTTATATATAATGATTGTGTGCATGATACACATAATGCCACGAGCAACATTAGGCAATTGTACAGTCGTCAGGTGGACACTCCTGAAGTACCCTGCAACCCTTTATTTAAATTAGAAAACATGAAATCAAAACAGTATACCAAAACATTTCAGGACTATACTGTGTTGTAATTGTGTAGGTATCTAAGCCCTTAAGAATTATATGTTTTAAATTCTAAGTTACCTAATGGAGGCTGTGCTCATCTATTCTGGTTCCATAATGCAGACTTGGTACTCCAAAGTGCAAATGTAAACTCAAATAGAAATCATCTGGGACAATTAATTTCCTTTCATAAACACCCCTTATTTAAGAAAAGAATGTGAAGATTTTTATTTGTTCATTGCCTAAAGAGCAGTTAAGAAATTGCTGAGTAATATGCACGTCACACCAGGTAAGGATGATAAATTTCCTTTCTTAAAAGACACTAGTGAACCAGATGCATTTTTGTGACAGTGGACAGTAGTTACAGGATTGCCATTGAATTAGCTTTTTATTTCAGTCTTTTTAGTGTTGAATTGAAACATCAGCATTTGGGTGTGATTTCCACCTATGTCCTCACAGCATTAGCCTGGTAAATGAACTCACTAAATGTTTGGTGCGACCAATGTTCTAACAGGACTGAGCAATAAACTGAATGCATAGGATGTAGTTTACATTTTCATTTGCAACTTGTACTTGTTTTTAATGTTGGGTTATTGTATGACTGGTGCTTAGGTATCAGTGGTACATTTACAAGTTTTGAAATTTAATTGCATTTTGCTTAATTTTCCATTTTGCATAGGACAAAAACAATGTTCGTGCCAATCCTCAAAATCTTCTATTTGCTACGGTTTTTTAAATTATTTTTTCAGTGTACACCAGTTAAACATAAACACCAGAAACATGTTAACAGGAAGTAATATAATTATGCCAGCATAGAAATATGTGCAATACATCTGTAAAATTCAGTCAACCTTTCAAAAAACATCGACTTTGGCAGCAACTTTTCATAAATTGGCTCAACAGTCGTAATACAGTTAACATAAATCAAAGGTCTATTCACTGTCATTGTCTTTCACTTGCTCATTCAAGGAGATGGAAGAGTTTTTGCAATGCTATCTTTAACAAGAAAGGCCATGCACCTACACTTGCTAAGACAAACATGAGAAATAAAAGAAGATCAATAATTTTTTGATGTGAATACTTGGAGGAATGTTTCTTTCATGTTTAGCCATCAGAAGTACACTAGGAACAGCATCACTTTGTTCCATCTAAGTGATTTTAAACAGTATAAATTAACTTTGTTTTTTGGAAAATTATTACTTCTAATAAACTTGGGTTCAGGATTTAACATTGTCTTTTCTTTCTGTTACAGGG
Organism: Rhincodon typus; assembly: GCF_021869965.1. Taxonomy (NCBI): domain Eukaryota; kingdom Metazoa; phylum Chordata; class Chondrichthyes; order Orectolobiformes; family Rhincodontidae; genus Rhincodon; species Rhincodon typus. The sequence continues at coordinate 34,733,594 of NC_063354.1, forward strand.
CTGGACATTTCCCACTTTGAAAATGTGTTTCTGCTAGGTTATTGTATTAAACCACAGTGTTTCCCAGTTCTGTAAACATGTTCAATCAAATATATGATTAAGAAAATCTTAGAATCCCAATGAATGTACAGGACTATGGCCATTGGGCTCAGCATGTCTATGTTGGGGTTTATGGTCCAGACAAACCTCCTCTCACTCCTTTTGTTCTAACTTTGTCAGCCTAATCGCCTACTCCCTTCTTCATCCTGTGCTCAGTTTTCCTTAAATGCATCAAACAAGTTAAATTAAGCTAAAAGCTCAAGGTAGCCTGAGTTCTATATTCCAGTCACTGTTCTGAATTTTCTCTTGGTTTTACTAATTATCTTATAATTTTGGCCAGAGTTTCACTCTCGACTGAAAGTGCAAATATCTTCTCTACGGACATCCAAATAAAACCATTGTCCTGATCTTAAACACCTCTATCATTTCATCTTTAGAACACTACATAGACAAGACATTAATATCGCTTTCATCAAAGTCACTTCAGTTGAGCTGCACAGTAAGATATCATAAAAGTTCAGCTGAGTTTAAGTCAGGTCTGGCAGTGTGAAGCTTTGTTTAAGAAGTCCTGATTAAATCAGCAAAACTCATGAATAGCGATAATCGTATTTGATGTATTCACCAATGTTAAATCACAAATATTTAAACTTCTGCAAAATTGACCAAATAGTCTGAAAAGAAAGAATAGGTATTAACATTATCACCAAGTTTTCTTACAGCTTTTTTCATCATTTTATGTTTGCATAATTCCACGTTTTCATCCAGAGTATGACTTTAATAAAATACAATGGTAGAAGCCAGCATTTCCACCATGTTCTGATTTGTGAATAGCCGCCCTGCTCCAAATTGGTATCTTTTTTGCTCAATTTCTTTATAATCCTGATATTTAGTAAGGTAACGTTTGGAGATTCTGTGTGAAGAGTTATGGTGCAATTCCAGAAGTATGGTTTTTTCCAAATGGCAAGGACGTACAGGACTAATGCAACAAATCAGTAGCATCTTGAAAGGGGAGCTGTTCAAAGCCACCTCCTGTCATTGCCTGCAAAAGCTCTCCCCTGTTCCTGTAGCCTCCAGCCCACTCTCATTCTTCCCAGCACTGTTGTCTACAGGGCTCTCAACCAGGTCTGACCCATCTCCCACACTTCTGCTCTCACTCTCTCTCTTCCCTCCTGCAACAGTAATAGGGTTCCCCTTGTCCTTACCTACCATCTCACCAGCATCCACATCCAGAAGATCATCAGACGCCATTTTCGCCACCTCCAGTGAGATGTCACCACCAGACACATATTCTCCTCCCCTCTCTTATCCACCTTCCGCAAGGACCATTCCCTCTGGGCCACTCTTCCTTCACCCCCAACACCCACCACCCCCCTCCACAGCCCCACGGTACCTTCCCCTGCAAGGTGTAACACCTGCCCATTTACCTCCACCTTCCTTAGTATCCAAGGGTCCAAACATACCTTCCAGATGAAGTGCACTTTACCTGCACTTCACACAATCTAGTCTACTGCATTCACTGCTCACAATGTGGTCTCCTCTACATTGGGGAAACGAAGTGTTGACTGAGTGACCGCTTCGCAGAACATCTGTGTTCTGCCCGCAAAAAAGACCCTGTACCTCCAGTTGCCTGCCACCTTAATACACCACCCTGTTCCCTAGCCAATATCTCTGTCTGTGGTTTGCTGCAGTGTTCCAGCAAAGCCCAGTGCAAGCTGGAAAAACAACATCTCATTTTCCACTTGGGGACACTGCAACCCTCTGGACTCAATACTGAGTTCAATAATTTTAGGAACTAAAATCTCCCATGTCCTAGCCCCCTACCCCACAATACCAGGCCTTGTTATCACATAGTCTGCCGTGACACACTACCTATTGTTAGTCACTCACAGTCTTTATTTACAGAGATCGTTATCCTCGCCTTTGTCTGTCCAACTGTTCTTCTCTCTCTTTGGGCTCTATCCCCGCCTATCATTTACTCCTTAACCCCTCCCCTCACCCTATCTTCTGCATATAAATTGACATTTTCCTAGCTACCATCAGTTCTGAGGAGGGGTCACCAGACCCAAAATGTTAACTCTGATTTCTCTTCACAGATGCTGCCCCACCTACTGAGCTTACCAGCAACTTCCGTTTTTGTTTCTCATTCCCTGTATCCTGGCATCCAGAGTTAATCCTGGAACTAGGCCTCAGTGCATTACCAGCAGCAGCCACTACTCCCAGTGGCGCTGCTGGCAATTGAGATCTAAATGCTTCTGATGATGCCAGCAACTAAGCAGTGTCTGAACCATATGGCCACTCAGCACTAGCCACTTACAAGCAAGATGGGCACCTAATTGCATTGGGTCACCTTTCAGATGCCTTGAAGGTTTTCTGCCAAGGTCCTTCAGCCAGCAAGGGGTGGGAGTGGGGTTCTGTGTCGCTCACACAAATTCCAACCTGTTGTATTAATCCCAGCACTCTGACAAGCTGTGGAAGCAAATTCTTAATACTGCCAGTTCTGAGTATAATCAGTGCAACCATTAACACAATATGAACTGCAAATCACACCTCACAGGCATTCAATTATTTTTTCATATTAGAAACCGGTTTGAGGTGACACATATAAGTGGGAAGAGATTTCCCACAAAGCTGGCTCCACATCTCAGCCAGAAGGCAAGGGAAGACACTCATCAGAAGCTAAGAGCTCCCACAGAGAAGGATAGCACAACAAAAATATTGGGAAGTGATCGGACTGCTTTTGTGTACCACCTACTAGCTGCTAATACGTGGTGTTGACATGCAAATGGCAGCAATGTGATATTCTGCCATATTGGCCACAGAGAAATACAGAGTGATAAAAGTGATGAAATGACAAATAAATGACACTATACAATTTGCAGCTCTCTTTGATAGAAATTACAGGTAAGTATACTTCCAAAAAGAAGACAATGATGATTTGAATTCGCTATTTTAGAGGGAAAGCAGTGAGACTCAATTTAAAGGAATTAATGTCCTGTGGCTTGCTTTTGTGCGCGAGAGAATTAAATGTAATTGGGCCTTTCTCTATTTCCAATCACATCATATACAACTGGGACACATTCAGCATTTAATGGCTGGTGGGCTGGAACTGAAATATCTTTCCTGGACTTTTCAATATAGCTCTCCTAAATGTCAATTAAAAATTAAATGAAAAGGCTCAACCAAGTTCGGCAGCTTTTTTAAAAATTTGTGCTTATGTACATAACAACAATTCCGTTTTCGACTGAACTGCACAAAGGGAAACAAAATTCGTTTAGTCACTTCATTTTTATGACTTCTTGTTCAACAGTCGTTTTAAAACATTCACCACCCTGTGAGAAAATCCACAAGTAAACCAAACTTAATTTGCACTCATTTCTTCCTCTGACAGATATATTCATTAACATGGCTAAAATTCTGCACTTTCTTTTAAATGGTCTATATGATCTGTTTTCCACAGGAAAAGATAAGAAAAAATGTCGTGAAGTATTCCCAGGTACTATTCTTAGTGACAGTTCTTCAAGCCTTAAGAAACTGAGCTTACTTGAGAAGCAGAGAAAAAGCCACCTCCTGTGTTAGTTATTTAAAGTTATGTAGTGATGAGAGTTGTAATTCAGTCATATAGATCTATGTTATTATAGTGCGTCAATTTTATACCTAAAAGCTGTAAAAGATAATGGTTCTGAAGGAGCTAATACTTATGTTACATTGGTTTTACCCATATTACTGATGTCAGACACAGAGTGTCGATGGGGGCAAGCAGTTCTCTCAATCTTGCAGAGGTTCCTCCTCTGCACCACCTAGTCCAGCAGAATCTTCGGTTCCCTGTCTGCAAAGTGGGGTGCTGGGTGTACAATCCAAGTGCCCGGGATCCCGGGATCCCAGGATGTCCCGGCAGCAGTGAGTACTCCTGACTACAGCGTGTGGGAGAATCGGGCTAGCATCACGCGACAGGGACACCATAACAGTGTGGTAGGTTGCTAATGAGGTGAGATTGAGATGATAGTGCAAGAAAGCTCGCTAGGTCTCGCAGAAAGAACCCCTTCGTGAGAAAGATACGTTGCCAAAATATGGTAAGATTCAGTACATTGTTTTCAACCACTTGAAGGCTTTCCAGTATGTGATACTTCCAGGATAAACAATGCAATGTTACGCTACACTGGGTGTTAGGAAAACACTCTCTTAGATAGAGTTCTAAGATGGGATGACACAAAGGACAGGGAAGCTGTATAAATTGGTCCTTGTAGCTGCAGTTACAAAGGCTGTTGAATACCCAGATGATGATGTAAATAGCAATGTATTTACAAATGTGAGCTTGTATTTACAATTAAGTGTCAGCCATTGCCGCCTCCATGCGTAGGATGGGACAGTGTTAAGGTAACAAAAACAAAGTTGCTGGAAAAGCTCAGTGAGTATGGCAGCATCTGTGAAGGAGAAAACAGAGTTAACGTTTCGGGTCTGGTGACCCTTCCTCTGAACCGGTGAGAGGGGCAGAGAAATTGAGGCGACTAATGTCAAGTCAACAGTTCTCAATGAAATGATCGAATGCAGGTAAAAGGCCGGAGGGAGGGGTCCAGGTGGAGGGACAGTGTTGGAGTTGGGCAAAGAGGTCAGTGGGACGGGAAAGGACTCTTGTCCAAAGAAATGAGCACGGGGGCGAAGACGATCGAAGAAGAGTTCAGCGTCATGTCGTGCCCGAGATTTGTTAAGATGGGGACGCAGAGGAATAAAGCTGAGACCTTTACTGAGTACGGAGCATTCAGCATCAGAGAGCGGAAGGTTAGGAGGGATGGTGAATACCTGACAGGAGGTGGGGAGGGGTCATTGGGGGAGGGGATAGAGTCAGAGGGAAGGTGAGGAGAGGAAGGTTCCAGAGGGTCATGGGTATTTTTGAGTTGTTGCATCTTGTGGGCCTTGATGCCTGAAGGGAAAAGAAAAAGTTTCTTGTTAGCACGATGAATGAGCCGGAGGATGAAGTGGAACTGCGGAGTGGTGCAGCCCTGAGCCAGCACGTTGCGACGCTGTTGGAGAGAAAGGTTGAGAGTGTGCATGTGGCGCCGCATGGCACTGAGTGTGGATCTCAGGATGCGGCGAGAGCAGCTGTCCATGGAACGTTGAACATCACGGAGATATCTGTGATCCTGGGAGGATTCAATACATGAGGGACAAAAATTCCTTAAGGTGAATTGGTAAGATTAAGGTAAATTGGCACACTGGAAACTGTACAGAATGACTGGCTGCCTAACTTGGTTTCCTTCCCCATATTGCGTAAATATGATGCCCCAGTTTTCAATAAACAAATAAATACTGCTCCCTTTTAGATAAAAAAAGCAATGCAAATAAGAAATCCATTGTCTTCTGCACTTGTAACCCTATTTAGACTCTCATGTAATTAGTTTGTGCCAGTGCCGGCATAGTTGGACATTGCTACACGTTACGTCTTTGTCTCATTGCACTTGGAATATAATTGCTTGTTTTGATATGGTAGGAGCTTATATTTGTTTTTTAGTTACCAGCTTTCAGTAATCTGTCAGCTATTTTAATCCTCTTTGTCAACTATTGCTCATTTCTGAGGCACAAATAACAGCCCTTCTTTTTTAAATAGGATTGAAATTGTCTATTTTACTGGCCTATGGAAAGCCTCAGTTATTAAAATGACCCTCCATCCACTCAGTCTTTCTACAAACAGCTAAAACCCTTCAAAGAATTTTGCTGCAAACATAAATGACACTTGCCCATTTTGGTTTTACTTTTCCCTTCCCAAACCATTCCAAATTGATTAATTCTATTGGCCTTACTTATCACATAATAACACTGAAACAGGATCTGGTAGTTATCTCTAAATGCCTAGCTTTGAACAACTTTTCTTTGCATAGGCTGTGCATATTTATCACTGATTATGTTAAAATGTCCTCAGTTGTAACTGTCTAGTAAAGGGAACAGCAGGATGCCTGAGAGTTCTTGTAACTGCGTCAATGAAACTCAAATAAAATGAACTTGGTTTTGCGTCCACAGTTTTGACACACAGGCTTTGGTCTCACTGAATACATATTACAATATCCCAAATTAGTATAATGCATCCAACAATATTCACTGTTAATTAGACTGCTGGAATTAGGCTCTAAGGGGGAAAAATGACCATAACACTTACTGGAAAGATAAATGCATAAGAACAAAAGCAAAATGATGCAGATTCCAGAAGTTTGAAGTAAAAACTGAAAATGTGGCAAACAGGTCAAACAGCTTCTGTAGAGAGAGAAAAAGAAAGTTAAGTTTACAGATTGTTAACCTTTCATCAGAAATGGAATAATTTAATGTGTTAAGCAAGTGTGGGAGCAGGGAAAGGGGAACAATGAGATCCAGCCCTACTTTTGTTTTTATTCAGAGGTTGAGGGTGTTGCTGGGTTGGCTAGTGTTTATTTCCCATCCAAGTCAACCATATTGCTGTGGGTCTGGAGTTACATGTAGGGCAGACTAGGTAAGGATGGCAATTTCCTCCTGTAAAGGACATGAGTGAACCAAATTGGCTTTGCCTGATAATTGACAATACGATCACGTGATCATCATTAGACTCTTAACTCCAGATTTTTATTGAACTTCAACATCTACAATGGTGGGATTTGAACCCAGGTCCCGAGATCATTACCTGAGTCTCTGGAGTAACAGTCCAGCTCTAATATCACTAGGCTGTTGCCTCCTCCTACTGCTTTATCTTTCTAGGTTCCACCACTACCTCTGCTAGCAGACTGCCTGTGTGATATTAAGTTGAGGATGAGACAAATGTTCTTGCAGCCGAACATCAATAAACTCTGTCTCTTTGTACAGGGTCTACATTCCCCAACCACTTGTTCATGCTGTTTCTGATTGTGCAAATACTTTGGTATTTGGTTTGACCAAGAGCTTCAAGACTAAGAGCTTACCCATCGCTGAGCTCTCTTACCGGCATCATTGTATCATGGCTGTTGAAAACTTAATGCACGTTTCTAACATTTTTACATTCAAATTCTCCAAAGCTTGCCTTGCCAGGCTTTCTACTTCAACAAGCAATTAAACTCCAAGTTTTGCCAAACTCTTAGCTTCCTTCTCCCAACCTTATGCCCTCCTTGTTTTCCCCCTGCTTGTCAATGATGAAACATCTCTCTTTATCTGGTGACTCCAAAAGTCCGAGTAGTGTAACACTTCATTTGTTCACATTCTCAGTGAGTTTTTAGGATTTATGATGATCGAGTGTTGGTGATGTTTTAACAAACTGTGTGAGAAAGTTTCCTGATGTATCAGAGGGACTTTTCAAACATCTAGCAGCATGAGTAGACACTTTTAAGTAGCGCTGGCTTTTCAGGAAGGTCTTTTTCCCTCTTGGTCAGCTAGTCAATATCAGGAGATGGTGGATCTTAATGCCAGTACTCCCCACCTCATCAACAATTTTTTCAAACTTTACTTGATTCATAAAATTCATAAAAATGCATGGTGTCACCATTGAAAGTCAACATCATGTAAAGTACAAACCCAAATTGTAGAGATGCTGCCAGACCTGCTGAGAGTTTCCAGCATTTTCTGTTTTTGTTTCTGATTTCCAGCATCCACCGTTCTTTTGGGTTTTTTTTACAAACCCAAATTAGTTTCCTTCAATTCTTTCACTGTATTTATTAAAACAGTTAATAACTGCAATATCCATTAGGTGTCAAATGCTCCAGTTCATTAATGAGTGCCAGCATACAATTTAGCGGCAATCTTTTCATTACAGTTCCCTGGTTAGCTGCTCCTACTGCAGATCTCCACTCTCTTATTAAGCTAGTGTCTTGTGCTGATTACAGATTATATCAGCATTGCAGCTCAAGACCCTGCTTTGGCCGCCAAGGAAGCTTTTCCAGGTCTGAAGAAACTGAGGAAATTGTTCCTTTGGGCATGTAGCATAGAATAGAATAGAATTAGTTTTATTGTCACAAGTACTCAAATGAGTGCAGTGAAGTTTATAAGTCCCCACTTATAAGCGCCATCTTAACAAAGGTACCTAGGTACAGCTTCTTCAGTTATAAGATCTTAGAAAAACAGTGAAATAAAACATCCAGCACTGCAGAAACAGAAGTTCAGAACAATGGCCTTCCAACCAGATCAAGCTGGCAACTAGGCTCCAGTCTGCACTGGGCCTTGGCTCCAGATCATGCTGGGAGATCGCTCTGGAATCACCACAAGACCAGAAGCTCACGCTGAGGCCATGCCAGGCCGAGAGGATGCCATGCCATGCCATGTCAGGGAGCCACTACATCAGGCCATGGAGCTGCTCCTGAATATGTGGATAAACCTCCCTCTGCTGGAGAGCAGACTGGTCACATACTGTCCTTCTCGCTTCTATTTAATCTGAGGACAGGCTGGTTCAAGGCATGTTGGGCTTCGACTGGAAATGTTTTGCACTTAACTTCACGCTCATTCTACAATCCACAGTCCAACCGTACAGGCTGAAGGGATCGGAGTTGTCAATCAGAAACCTGGAAGTTGCAGAAAGGAGGCTGGACTAATTCAGGCTGGGTTCTGCTTCACCAGTCTCTTACTGGATGTGCTGCTGGGGATGGGAGGGCTGGGAGAAATATAGTGTTCTCCAGTAACAGGAGGTGGATGTTTGAAAGGGCATGGTTCATGGTGCCAGACACTCCTGATTCAGTGCAGAAAAGAGTTTTAATGACCTAACCAGGTCATCAGTGGTGAGTACCTGCACATTTGCTGACATCCTGCTGTGTATATCACTCCACCTCCAACTCTACTCTGTCAGTCATATTCCATCACATCATTCCTCACAAACATTTACCTAGCAGCTCCTTTCATCCTGCTCTTTCTACGCACTTTCTCACATCCCTGTTAACAATCCACCACCCCACCTCACCCTCGTGCAATATCAAGCCTTTCCTTCATAGACATCCTCATCACTGTTCTTTATCTGTCCAATAAATACATTATTAAAATCATCCAGGCTTCAATCTTTCCCTCCTTGAAGAAGAGAGAACCCACGATCCATGGATTGAGGAGTTGCTGATGGGTCCCAGCAGATTGCAGATAAAGAGGGACTGGAGAAAATGGAGTAATGGCACTCCTGTCTGTCAGAAGTGGGATCTTTCAGCTACCTCATGGAATAAACATATAAAAGTTCCTGCCCAGCTGGAATTCCTCACCTGAGCCCTTCATACGTAATAAGCAGTTGATGAATGTGAAGACATGAATTGATGTGGTTGATGAGATTGAAGTAAGACTTCTTTGTATCAGTGACAGTAGGGCAAGAGGCAGGAAGGAAGGTGGAAGATCTGGTAATGTGGATCCATTGGAGAAACCTGGGTGAACCTCACATTATGAAACACATTCCTGGCAATGGGGAGTCAATGTCCTTATCATCTTTCTTCTTTCTTTCCAAATCATCCAACAAAGATCTGAGTTATTTACCTTGTTCCCTCTGCAGTTCTTAGTCACGATATCAAGCAGTGATTTGATAAAGATGGATCCACAGCAGAAAGCATCCCAACATGTTGCTCAGTCTTATTCAAGGACTAGAAGGCTTGCATTAACAGAAGATGCATGTCATTAGAATATAACCTGAGAGAATAGAGTGAAGGGATCTCATTGGGGGAGAATATTTGGAGGACTATGTTTCTGATCACATATCCTGAAGTTACATGATGATGACACTGGCTTCCAAAGTGCAAGATGCTCTTCTAACCAGCACTGACATCTCCTACTTGATAAATTCACCAAAGGAACGTAACAGATTTCTAATGTACCTGAAGAATCTCGTTGAGATGTTCACATTATTGGCTAAATAGCTGCAGATTAGCACTTAGATTTACACTAAAAGCAGGTGTTGTGTTCCATTTATTATACTGTTGCAGTTTCCTGAAACCTTGACATTTAGAGTATCATAACTTTTTCAGGCTTCCATGTATTCTACATTCTCCAGGAGTTTAAAACTCAATGATAACATTTTCTATATTGTTCTACCTCCATTGATCAAGGCCTTTTATCTGGGTTTCTCAATGAATGTAAAGTGAGTTTGCCAACGACATTTTCATTGCCTCTTCTTCCAAAAATGAAGCTGTTTTAGTCCCAGAAAGCTCACATTTTTCCTTAAAAGTGGCATTTTTCAGAAATGGCAAAATAGCTCAAGTCTATTTCATAAATCTGACACTTGAATATTACTGGATTGAAATCAAACTTTCTTTACATAAGATTAAGCGCATGTGTGTCAACTATCTGATGTAGCCCTAAAGCTGATGGAATTTCTTACAAATGCTCAATGATTTCATAATACAAAGGACTAATCTTCTTGAGCCAGTAAAATTTCTGTTGAAATTATGCCAAACCAAAACATGGGCATCAGACAAATAAACTGGCCATCACTTTTGCCTGTTGTATTATAGAGTGCTTGACATTGCCTGCCAATAGGACTTTAGGTCAAACAGAACAATGCCATCAAGGAAGATCATAGATTTTCTTTGTCCCAATATTTTTATATAATTTAATTGCACCTGATCTAAATTTAACTTCTAGCTGTGGAGAATGTGTTTGAGTAATAGCGTTAAGCTCCAGGATTATCAACAAGACATTTGAAGCAACAAAGAATTGAAACATCACATTGGAAAAATGATCTCTCATTGAATAAGTACTATTTCCATTGGGGTTCAGTTTTGTGTTTTCGGTTTACGAGTTTTAAGGAGCCAAGCTACAAATACGCCTAACTCAGGCATTATACACTGCTGAAATCATTGCCTTCTATATTTTCCGGGAGTTGAACATTTTTGACAACATTATAAGTCTCAAAGTGACTGTGTATAAATGTTAGGATGAGAGAGTAGCTGCTTGGAGTTTTGTGTTCTCCAAGAGTCTGGAATGGTGTTGGGATTTGTTGAAACTTTGCTTCTTTCCAACACAAATTTCAATTCCCATATAATAATAGGCTCACGCTACCTTCCCATACACAGAAAGAGGCTTGGATTAGGGTCGGGTTATAAACTCGCATGTATATCCTTTGATAATGCAGTTGTCATTGACAGTTCTAGGAGAAATATGATTTTTTTTTTCTCCAGTGCTTTTATCAGTGGTGATGAGTTTTGGAATATTTCTGAAAACCAACCTTACTTGATATTTTGGGTCAGCCTGCTCAGTATTTGGGAACATTTTGATCAGTAAGTTTTAAATGTTTTGACAGTATTATCATTTCGTTGTGCTTCACTGTGTTAATTAATGGAAGTACTGTATTCTGCAAATGTATGTTGTATGTGTATTGTTCAGCGTCATGTAAGAGATGAGACACTTTGGAGTGCTTTCCCCAATAGATAAGGTGCAGCTATGAATTCATAGATGAAGAAAATAGTGCTTGGGAATCATTGACCTGAAGGGATTTCAGGTTCTTTGGTGCTTTACATTTTGGAAAAAAAATGATTTACAGTCTACAACATGAAAACAGCTTGTCCTGGACAGATTTGACTGTAATGTAAGCTGAATGACAATTTAAAAGAAATTACAATTCTTTCATAGAGACTGCAGTTCCTTTTTCATTTATGTTTCTGTGTGACAGAGGTGTACCTGAGGTGTACTTATTTCATGTCATTTCAAATAGGTCCTGTTACATGGTTACTGCTATGCAGGTTACATGGGTTGTATAGAGGGGACATGAAGATTTGGAGGGAGGATGGGGAATATGAGTGGGAATGGCTTATGTGGAAACATGGAAATGACATGGGGGTGAATGGGGGAAGTGAGAAGATGAGGATCGGCAGGTAAGCAAGCAAGAAAGAGGTGAAGAATTGATTCGATGTCCCTGTGAAACAGGATGAGCCTTTTAACTTTCTGCCTCAGCCCCTGCAGTCCTCTCAAACTGCCCTGGGAGTTAGGTATCCCAAATCCTGTCCATCCATGCTTCTGGAGAGATGAGTAGAGGGTGGGTATGGGCAGAGGCGGTAGGGCCCAAGATTCTGAAGTAAGCTGAACTTGTAATTTCTGAGCAAAACATGAAACTTCAGCCCTTGATTCAATAATGGTGAAACTGAAGAAGGATCCCAGGTTGAAAGACTAATTGAAAGACTAAAGTGCCATGACTTTAATTTATCCAAAATGTACAAATTTTGTACAAATGTTGTACGCATGGTGGCTCAGTGGTTAGCACTGCTGCCTCACAGCACCAGGGACCTGGGTTCAATTCTAGCCTCAGGTGACTGTCTGTGCGGAGTTTGTATATTCTCCCCGTGTCTGCATGGGTTTCCTCCCACAGTCCGAAGATGTGTAGGATAGGTGGATTGGCCATGCTAAATTGTCCATAGTGCCCAGGGATGTTTAGGTTAGGTGGGTTAGACATGGGGAATGGGTCTGGGTGGGATGCTCTTCGGAGGGGCAGTGGGGGCTTGTTGGGCTGAATAGCCTGTTCCACACTAGAGGTATTCTATTCTATGAAATTGTAACAAAGACACTTGCCTAGATCTACTCAAATATATTTCTGCTTCATTAAAAGAATGTGAATTCATTGACTGAATTCCTGTGTGGAAGAATAAAAAGGATTATTAAATTTTAGTTCTGGCATATTCCCCATACAATGCAATGCTTGTTTGATTTGTGGAACTCATTTAAGGTTCTACACGTTTGAACTTCTTAAATTCTGTATCAGTTTGACAGTTTTTAAAGAGATGCTCAGCTGCTTTGTTCAACAGATATTTGATACCACCCTGAACAATTGAAACTTATCAAGATCAGTGCACAACAGTCTTAAAGATATCTTTGTTCAGCTTGGTCCTTTCTGTAAAAAGAAACCTTAGTGACAGGATGATCTGCCATTTAAACAATGTTATTCCCGAAAGAATCACCAGGAATCTCTTGTTTCCAATCTAATTCTGAGATAACTGAACAGATCCAGAAATCATTGTACATTATTTCTGCACCAGAAAGAGAAAGGTTGTTTAAGTGGTCTTTTGCTCAAAACCAATAAGACTTAACCCTTTATTAGGTGGGCACTGAATACTTACAAGCAATTAATTACATATTTTTATTTGCTTTTTTTGTACGAGTGATATGGGGAATCCAATTTTTTTTTACTGGTGCCTAATTGCTCTGAGGGTGTTAAAGGTTGACACTAAAAAGTACAGAAAGAAAAATATTGACAATCTATTTTCACTGGTAATAGGCTGAATTTTTACCTCTCGGGTGGGAGGATGTGCAGTTAAGTCCAGATGCTAATATGTCTTGGAGCGACTGGGAACTGATGAGTTGCAATTAGTACCTACTCCAATGAGCAGGTAGAAATTACAACCATCAAAGCAAGCAAGCAAGACCCTTTCTCATGTGTTCATATCAGGCCCTTCAGACATCATCAGGACACAACTACAGTTTTGTACTAATGGTTCTGAATGAGCCTTTGTGAGCTCCCCATAGATTTACCTAGGAAAGGTTCCAAAGTTAAGTGCTGGATTTTAACTCAGACCAGCCTGGGTGACTGGTTAAGTTGGTGCCTTCAACTTAGCACCCAAGTCTGTTATGAATACCTACTTCTGATATTCATGACCTCATTGACTGATGTTGGAAATGTTCTTGTCTAAAACCAATGGATGTCTCCAATAAATCTGTGTTACTGAAGAAGAGTCACAGGACTCGAAGCATTAACTCTGCTCTCTGTTCACAGATACTGCCAGACCTGCTTAGTTTCTCTAGCAATTTCTGTTTTTGTTGCAATGGTAGGTTACAATTTTTTAACTGGTCTGACATTTGTCAGATTTTATTCACATGACGCATCTCTTAATCAATCTTTGTTACAGACAAGTATCAGAGTCTAAAGGCCACATGGAAGTGTTAATATTCTGGTGAGATGGGCTTGGTTCCTGGAAAGCTTTGCTGAATATTGTGAATGTTTACAAGGGGATAGATGCACCATCTGTTGGATTGTAAATGATTATAGCAGAAACCATTGGCTCTTGAGTTTAACGTTTCAACAGATGTCTTGCCTGCTTGCTGCTGGCAGTCCCTCCATTTGGGAAGGGCGTTTGTCAGGTTCTTTCTGGCTTTTCCCAAGATTTAGGACCTGAGGGATGTAAATTCCGCACCTGAGAGCAGCCATCTAATGTTGTTGGCAATAGCCATTGGCATAGGGTGTGGCAGGAGCTACCAAAAATGTACCTACCAGAGGCCGAGGATCAAAGATGGACTCCAGGCCAAAGGCGAGAGAGGTTGGAATGGGGTTTGCAGGGGGTCACAGAAGAAGTTAATGTGGGGGAAAGTCATAGTATAACGGATTGCCGAGGGTGATTTTCTGGTACTGTTTGCCTTCAAATAAGGGACTGTCCTGTGGAGGTATGGGCTTCCCGCTTGGTAATTCCCTCTCCCCTGCTGCTTGAATACTTGTGGTTCCAAAGTGATGGCCTTCAATGGCATTAATTCTCCACTTAAAGGCCTCAATCAGAGTCTGGGTGGGAAGGCTGCCCATGTGACTTTCAGCCTTGGATTAAATCGTCCAAAAGTGGGAAAGTGGCGAGCACCCAAGTTTCACGGTCTCCCTGGATTAAACCTTCTCAGCTGCCAAACCTCCAAACTCCTGCCTTGGGGCAGTGGGAAAGGTCAGGGGTGGGGGAGGGTGTGTGGCAGCATTGAAACTCTGCCTGGGACTTGGGGTTATGAGAATTTAGGATTAGGTACTTGTCAGATGGAAGAAAATCATGAGCGTAAAGTAATTGGGCTGAATGTATTTCCTTATTATAATATCTGTATAACAGTGGGGATATCTTGTAATTTTTATATAATCATAATAAAGGCACACCCTCAGATTCAAAATGCTATTTTTGAAAGTAACTTCTCAATAACTTCATGGAATGTGCAGTAAAATACATGTTTGAAAATATTTTATGTTAGCTTGGATCATTTCCAAAAGATAATGTTAAGCTTGCTTGAAGTACTGTACCCTTATGAATTAGGTACTTCGTATCATCAACTGATCTCTGGCTTGAGTTTATTAATGGAGCTCAACTGAGAAGTAATGGATGTGAGGTCAGACTAGGCCTTGGGAGAAATACAAGCAAAGTTCTCTTTCTTAACGTAAAAGCAAAATACCACAGATGTTGAAAATCTGAAACAAACACAGAGAATGCTAGAGAGACTCAGGATGTCTAGTATTTCTGAACAGGAGTCATACCACACTTGAAATGTTAACTGCTCTTTTCATCTCCGATACTGCCAGACCTGATGAATTTCTCTAACTTTCTCTTTATTTGTTTCTCTTTCTTATTGCTGTACGTTTCTGACCAGTGACCCCTGTTGAATTATGTGTGTGCACAGATAATTGTTGAGGGCCAGGTCCTTCTCAATTATGCTGCTTACCATAGTCAAACAGTTAGCCTACACTCATGCTGGGGTTCAAGTATGAAGACTGTCTTGGGGTAGGTGATGGAGAGCTGTTGACACAAGTAAAACTGCACTGTGATGGAGTTAGCACTTTCCAGAGATGAAGGGACAAAATATTTTGTTAGCAAAGTTATTTTTGAAAATCACAACTTTTTTTTTAAAGCGGATCTTCATGTTTATTTCCCTTTGGGAAATAGTGTACAGATGTTGGAACAATTCCTGGGCTTGTTATCAGCACAGTAAATGTAAAGTTAGAGGGTCAGTTAGCTCAGTTGGCTGGTTTGCAATACAGAGTAACACCAACAGCATGGGTTTAAATTCTGCACTGGCTGTGGTTACCATGAAGGACTGTCCTTTTCAATCTCTCCCTTCTCCTGACATGTGGTGACCCTCAGGTTAAACTATCACCAGTCATCAATCTCGAATGTGAGAGCACGCCAATGGTCCTTTGGGACTATGCCGACTTTACTTTATCAGCACAATGGACTACATCACAAATGTTCCTTCAATAGGTAATATTTCCTAGCATAGGACTTGAACCTGACGTACAGACATTATCAGTTTGCCATGGAAGAGGTTGCACTGGGGCTGACATATTCTGGTCTGCTGAAGTTCAGTAAAACAGTGTGACAGCATTCTGCAACCCTTACAGTTTCAGGAAGCAACTGCTAGCTAAATGGTTAAACACAATCGATGTGAGCACTAACTTCAGGTTTACCTGGATTTAAAACCAAATGAAAAATGGGGCACATTTTAGCCAATAAAGAGGGAGTGCCATTTTCTTCTCACCCCATATTTAATTTACTTTGTACATCATCAGCTTTTTATTTTCCAAATATGTTCCCAATGGTGATAAGATAAATGAAGTAAAAAAAATCACTAACACGTAAATGAATCTGTATTTCTCACCAGTTGCTAAGAAGCAAGCCAGTCCCCTGAGTCATGTGAATAGAACATTAGGTAATAGCATGCTTGCTGTGTTCTGTAAATTACTGGGAAGTGCTTTCAGGGCAGAAAAAAATGTGGAAAGCAACAGATAAGAACATTGACTTAGAAGAGAAAAAATTAAAATAAGCAATGGTACACCTCCTTAGAGTAATAACTGACTGTGAGCATCCCTTTTGAGAAATGTGGCCACTATGTCAATTAACTTATAAATATAATAGTCCAAATACCTGTCACTTCTATCTGTTGCAATCCTTGTGCATGGAGGTTGTATCAATCAGCTGTCTTTGTTAGCTTATTTACAGCCACAAAATGAATAACAAGTGGGTCTTCATTGTAACTAAGTTAATTTGTCCATTCCACATTAAAAAAAGAACTCACCCAAGTAGATAATGCTTTTGAAGGAAAAATATTTTACACATTAGTCCATAGCCATGTCTTAGCATCAAGGCAAAAGTTAAAAGGTAGGTTCTGCAGTTAACTGTTTTCTCTCCACATTTGCTGCCAGACCTGTTGAGTTTCTCCAGCAAGTTATGTTTTTGTTTGTTTCAGATCTCTAACATCCTCAGTTCATTGTTTTATTCTATTATTGTGTGCACTGTTACTGCAGTACATTTTCTCCAACAAGGATCATAGCAAATGTCCACTGCCATTCAGTTGCTCTCTCACTTTTGTTCAGTCTAACATTCAATGGAATAAGACCAAGGCAGACAGTTCGACTCAACTCAATCTTAGAAGAGAACACAATCACAGAAAAGCCCACATCAAACAGCTGTTGTGGATCAGGTTACCTCATGAGCCATACTGTAAGTCAATGTAAAGCAAATATATAATATTCTAGGGTACTGTGGTAATATGATATTTCTATGTAAGGATATAGTTTATCTAAACAAAATATTTTTGTTACTTCTTACTTTGCTTTGATTGATTAACCTGGTTTGACAATTTACGTGCTACAGCTGTTGTGGGAGGAAGTTCTTTCATGTCCCTTTGTGACATCAATAGGTTTATCTTGATTCTGATGTCATGAAATATTTTGAATCTTAAGGGTAATGCAACAGAAGACAAGAAAGCTGCAAGTGCCAATGAAAGGTGGTGATGAGTGTTCTTAAAGTATATTAAATTTAGTTTCAATGAAAGAAGTGTTTTATTGTGTGCTTTAAGCTACTTGTATATTGTGATAGCACTCTGGAATTTCTCAGGCGCATACACTATCACTGAGGCTGCTTGCTCCTTATCTCTAAGTAAGGCTCTTCAACTCCTGAGATACTATAACACTCCTTTATTTGCATCTGTAGATTGCAGGTTATCTAATTCAGCTTTCTGGTTTAGTGTCTGAGACCTCTCTATCTTCACATGCTCATTCTAGATGAGTTTCTTTTGTCTACTTGTGCCAGAGTTATAGGATCAATTACTTTATCATGATTTATATGAATCTGATTATGCCATATCTGTCCCAATTATCTCTTTTACTTGGTCTACATTATTCTAGTAAACTACTTTAACGTACTGATATAGTCTTTGCAATCATTAATGTCATTTTTAGCTTCATTATTACCATTCTCACTGTTATTACCTTTATCACTTGCGCATTGAGATTGGGAGTATTGCTGGGCTGTTGGTGTCTGTACATACACTGTCTCTGATATTGTCTGCTTCTTATCTTGATGTAAGGTTCTTCAACTCTATATGTATAATAACACGTCTTTCTTATAGCTATAATAGCAGGTTATCAAAGACAGCTTTCTAGCTTAGTGTCTAAGACCGTTCTCTTCACATGCTCATTCATGACTGGTGTCTTCTTTTTTTCTCATGTCAGTCATGTGTTGATTACACTATTACACTATCCTAATTTATATGGATATCATTAGAGCACATGGTGAAACAGAAGATAGAACTTTTAAATTGTTGTTTTGGCCTGGCCACATTGTAAATGCAAGGAATACACTGGGGAATTACTTAAAATCTCAGGTACATGTGAAAAGGCAAAAAAACCACAATGTACCGCTTTGGGTCTCCATGGCACCATTTCACTTATAAGCACGGATACAATAAAATCACAAACCTTTGAATCAGATCAAACTCGTGGTTTGAAAAGTGCTTGTACAACGTTGTGCTTTCATTCCTGAAAATCACAACTTTGAGTGAATCGCATTTTTCCTTTAAAACCAATGTGAAAGCTGTAGCTTGGGACTGTCGGACCTTTCCTAGCAGAGAAAAAAAATTAATATGTTCTACCCTGCAAGATGAAATACTTTACATTTTGAATCCCTATATCTGAGAATGAAAATCCTTTTGAAGTAAAATAAATTTAACTATATACAACAAAACAAATAGTTAACTTTCTACTTACCTCCCACTTGTCACCCAGCCTGCTCACTGAACCTCCTACTTGCCACAAATCCTGCTCTCTGACCCTTCCCCTTGCCAGCACTTTGAGTTATGTTCTCATCTGCTTCTTAACCCACTCCCTAGTTGCTGACACTCCAACTTGTGGTTTCTTCTGTTCCAAACGTCATCCTCTTTTCAATCCTACTTCTCGCTGAACCTTCCCATTCTCAGATTCTGCCTCTCCTTGCTTCCTTCTCTTCGCCACATCAGTACCAGCCTCAGATCAGATCTGGACCCAGGACTTTCTGGAATGAGAACATAGATTCTGAAGCTGGAGCTTCTGAAGATGGATGCATGGGCCCCTAGTTCTGGAAAAATGCCAGAATAGTCTGTTAGAATTTGTTTTGGGGGAGGCGATGGCCAAGTGGTATTATTGCTGGACTGTTAATCCAGAGACCCAGATAATGTTCTGAGAACCTGGGTTTGAATCACATCTCGGCAGATGGCAGAATTTGAATTCAATAAAAAAAATCTGGAATTAAGAGTCTAACAATGACCACGAATCCATTGTCAATTGTCGGGAAATACTCAGCTGGTTCACTAATGTCTTTTAGGGAAGGAGACTGCCATCCTTACCTGGGCTGGCCTAGAGGTGACTCCATACCCACAGCAATGTGGTTAACTCTTAACTGTCCTCTAGCCAATTAGGGATGGGCAATAAATGCTGCCTAGCCAGAGACGGCCTCATCTCATGAATAAATAAAGGAAAAAAAATCAATATCCTCACTGCAGTTGTATTCCAGATACCTCTCATTGTTACGTGTCCCTCACTCACAGTGAGTGTTCAATAGAAGGAAGAGGCAACCAGCAGAGCTAGTCAGTGGGAGATTTGGCAAGAGGCCACCTCTAGCGCTGGCAGAGGCAGCATGTAGGATGGTGTGCAGGAAGACCATGGATTAAGGAGCATCAAAATGGCACTGATCAGATCACAGAGCCCAACATCATACCAACTCAAATTAATATAAAACCAGATCTTGCATCCCAAACAAGAATACAGGCCTCATTTCATTTCAATGTTCTTCGGTCAAACTAAAACAGGGCAATGTGAAAAGGGGACCTACTATATTTTTCAATCAGCTTGGATATAGCACTCATCCCAAGCAGCTCTTCCTATCGGTGTGCAATCAGTTTGCAAAAAATATATTTTTTGTGTGAAGCACAGCTTATGCTGAAGTTATAAAGATTTGGCTTGATTCCTGAATGTTGCATAACTTTGTTCACAATAGTCTTTGCAGTCACCCATTATATTAGTTTGCCAGCAGCAATTCAACCACATTATATTATTAACCTTCCTGTATAAGTTAATAATAGCCATTTATGGTTGCGAATAAACATTCTGAGTTACTGTCCCTTCTCTAGTTACATTCATGCATTTGCTCATCATGTGTAATTGAGAGGTGAACTTCCCTGAGTTGTAGAATTCCCAGATGCACTTAACTATGACTAATGCCTAACTGGTAATTGAGAAGGAAGAGCTGGGAATATTTATATTCTCAATTAGTTTATGGGCTATGGATCTTTGAAACAATTTCATGCAGCTCCAGTAATTTCTTCACCTTTATATATAATTGCTTCATTTCCCTGTATTTTTGCTCCACTTAATCAGTTTTTCCGCAGATTGTTGCTGTAGCCCATCTTTCTGTAATGGATTCCAGTATAGACCACGGCTTATTTACATAAAGTTTGTCACTATGTGAGCTAGTTAATGTCATATTAAATATTTAAATTAATATTAAGTGAATGATAGGACTCATTAAGGAGGTGACATGGCATTCTGATTGCTACTGTTCCTCTTCAAACAGTGACTGGGGTAGGTTGGGGGTGGGGGGTGGGAGGAGGGGAGTGGGGGGTGGCAGGGAGAGGAATGTGTGTGGAGAAGGCAGGAATTGGGAGGAGGGTTAATTTCTGGGTCGTGACATGAACTGCGAATGGATCAGAGTTTCTATCGAGGCGGAAGCCTAATTGCAGAGGGGATAGGTCTGCTCATCAATTAATGGCTGGAGTGATCAGCAATGGAGGAGCCAGTTACAAAGAAGTTCAAAGCCTCCCCAGCTTGGGGACAATAGGGACTGCAGATGCTGGAAGCCAGAATCTACAGGTTTGAGGCTGGAAAAGCACAGCAAGTTAGACAGCAGGTAAGTCAATGTTTTGGACTGAAACCCTTTGTCAGGACTAGGAGGGGATGGCCTAAGGTCCTGGAGCCCTAATGTCCTGCTTCAGCAGCCAGACAGAGTCATACAGCACAGACCCTTCAGTCCAACATGTACATGACAAACATAATCCCAAACTAAACTAATCCAAGCTGCCTGCTTCGACCCCTTATCCCTTCAATTCTTTCCTATTCATGTACTAATCCAAATATCTTTTAACGCTATAACTGTAACCACAACCACCACTTCCGCAGGAAGTTCATTTCACACACAAACACTCTCTGTATTAAAAATTTCCTCTTGTGTCTTTTTTAAATCTTTCTCCTCTCACTATGAAAATATGCCCCAGTGTTGAAGTCCACCATTCTAGGGAAACCGCATTTACCATTAACCCTATCTATACCCCTCATGATTTTATAAACTTCTATAAGGTCACCTCTCAATTTTGTATGCTATACTGAAAATATTCCCAGCCTATCCAGCCTTTATAACTCAAACATTCCATACCCAGCAATATCCTGGTAAACCTCTTCTGAACTCTCTCTAGCTTAATAATATCTTTCCTATAACTGGATGACCAGAACTGGACACAGTACTCTACAAGAGGTCTCACCAATGCGTCTCGCTTGCCCTTGGGAAATTGAATCACAACTGAACTTCGCTGTGTCTCTTGCAGAACCCATACATCCTAAGGTGCCCTGCTGCAGTGTCTTCTCCCTGAGCTTACTGCTCTTTCTCCTCCACAGACACCAAGCTGCTCCTTCTGGGCTTACTGGTCCTCCTGTATCTGCCTTCACCTTCTCAGGAAGGCAGTCACAGTGGCCAACACCCCACCAGTGGCTGGGGTCATGGATCTCATTGGAAATGACTGACATTGGGACAGCAGGAGCAAACGAGGTTCTGAGGTCTCAGAAGATGCAGTGGTGACGTACCCTGCAGTTGAGCGCTGCATCAGTCTCCATACCGTGAGACCTGAAGCACTCTGATACTTTATTTTCTTTATTCATTCACAGGATGACTAGGATGGCTAGGCAGCATTTATTGCCCATCCCTAATTGCCCAGAGGGCAGTTAAGAATCAACCACATTGCTGTGGGTCTGGAGTCACATGCAGGCCAGACCAAGTAAGGATGGCAGTTTCCTTCCCTAAAGGACATTAGTAACCAGATGGATTTTCCTGACAATTGGCAATGGATTCATGGTCATTATTAGACTCTTAATTCTGGTTGTTTTTTATTGAATTCAAATTCTGCCATCTGCTTTGGTGGGATTCGAACTCAGGTCCACAGAACATTATCAGTCCAGTGATAATACCACTAGACTAATGCCTTCCCGAGGGCCATGTCTCCATCGTGCATTCAGTGTCAGTCTCAATATGTTCACCAACTTGGTGAAGGTGCCACGTCAGCTAAATGACCAATACGTTACAACAAAACAGGAGTACCTACTGCATTCTGAGTCCTATACCATCCCAGATTCACATCAATCATACATTGTTTCTTTGAATTGAGAACAGACCATTGTTAAAGGTCTGTTCTGAGGAAGGGACACCGGACCGGAAAAGTTAACTCTGTTTTATCCTTCACAGATGTTGCCAGATCCGCTGAGCTTTTCCAGCAACTTTGTTTTTGTTCCTGATTCACAGCATCTGCAGTTCTTTCGGTTTCCATTGTTAAAGCTGATGACCTCCCATCACACCCTGAGAAGTTGCACAAATGACAGGTCGTCTTTGGCCTGCATTCCCCTCCTTTTAAGAAATTGCTGTTAATTTTTGAGTCATTGAGATGCTAATATTTAATTTGCAAGGGCCAATAACATGGTTTAAATCACCTTTAACTGGTATTTGAATACAAAGTATATTCACTCCACGTGCATTGCAAATGGATGAAGACATGTGCAGAGTAGATAGATTAGCCACGGAAAATGCAGCGTTACAGATCCTCTTTGGAGGGTCAGTGCAGTCTCAATGGACTGAATGGCCTCCTTCTGCATTGTAGGGATTCTATGATTCTATGTTTTCATATTATATGTGGCTGGAGTTTCCAAATGTATGCTTCACATGTTTGCTCCTTCAATGTTCTTGCATCCAGCAGACATGAATCCTATGCATTTGCCCACCAAACGGACACAGTCACTGTTAATCCTGAACATTGCCACAACGATTTCCCAGTTGAACCTCAGTACTAATGAACAGCAACAGCATGTGATGGCAGAAAATGCAGCTAAAGGTGCACAGCAACTGTTCTCCACTTGGTTGCCAGGTAGCCCTCCCCAAAGTCTCCATGTCTTTTATCTTGCTGTACTCTGACAACTCATTCCCCTCAATGTGGAGACCCACCACAATGAACTTTGCCTGCAACTATTCTCACCCCATCACCCCCTCCCCATGAACCCTGACTTTCCAGCTTAATCGTGCCCACGCTAGACCTGTACACTCCATCTGTACAGGTCACAGTGGTGGTCACAGCCAATAACACCTCCCTCTTGTGGCTGACCTTGCCCTCAGATACTGTTCTGCTTAACCTCCATAGACCTTGAGTTTCCCCTTGTCACATCTTGGTCCCCTCCATAATGCCTCTGCTTTTCCCCACTAGCCTTGAAGCCCCAACACAATTTGGCTGTGATTTCCCACTGCCCGTACCAGCCTCCTTGCTCCCTCCTTCATGATCGCTGATGGTGTCCCAGGATGGTTTACATCTCAGACGTCTCCCAGTAGCTGGCAGGTAATGTAGGCGTTAGAAAGACATCTCACGTGTCTCACCCCCACCCACTCACCCCCAGACAGATCTCAAATGACAACAGACAGCCCAAGTGTGTCTGTGCAAAGGAACAGGTCAATGCAGCAATGCTGATAAACTCTGTCTCGGGCTGAAGTGCCAAGAGCCATGGCATGAAAAGGCAAGGCAGGGATGCTGTGAGCATGCAGGTAGGCACTAAAAGAGCAAGCAAGTAGTTCTGAGATGCAGACTAGTCCAATCTGTGAGCCAGCTGCCTCTCCCTGGATGTAAAGTATCCCTTTCAATGTTAATTGGCAGGGTGCCCAGCAATGCAGTTTTGTGCCTCCTAAGTGTTCTGCAAATTGAGATGTCATGATGGTTGTGAGGGTTTGGAAAATATCGGAATGTCGATGACTGTGGATGAGGAGTGTAGAGATGGTGTTCTGAGATGCTGTTGGTGGTCAGCAACATGGAGGCTGGCTATCGTCAGCAGAGAGCTGCCAGGTACCATCTCTGACGTCCCATTTGTCAATTCTCGGTGTCTGGTTTGTTTGGTACATTTGGTAAGATACAAAGCTGAATATTAATGTGGCAAAATCTGTCATTATTAATACGTTTAACAATTTATAACTTTTAATTAGCAACTCATGGCCGCTGACAATGTTACCTAGCAGGGTGATGAAATATTTGCAACCAAACCCACCGGCTCAGCGAGCCTGTCTACAATCTCAACCACAACCCGAGCTACAAATCTTCTCAAAAGCTTTAAATTTCAGTCTTTGTTCCAATCCTCACTAGATACAGGTGAGGTAGAAGAAGATGGGAATTCTGCAAACATAAGAACATACCGAAATACGGAATAGGAACAGATGTCGACCATTTGCACGCCCCACCGCCCCAAAGCCTGTTTCACCATCCAATAAGGTCATGACTGATCTTTTTTCTGTTTTGAATTGTATATTCCCATCTACCCCAAGGACTCTTGAGCCTCCTGCCTAACATTTTACACCGTTAAATGTTCCTTAAGTTTTCTGCTTCTATTAATTTCTTTAAGTAACCACGGATGGGAGATGCTTCCTTTAACATTTTCCTTTATTGGAGGAACATTCTTATTCTGAAATATCCCCTTAAATATCTGTCATTGTGTATCTGTTGAGCTATCCACTAGTCTAAGAAGTCAGTTCACTTCAGTTAACAGTTTTCAGACCACATATTATTCAAAATAATAAGGAGAGGCCAAAGGGTTTAATAAGCTTAATGATAAGCAAGGGATAGATTAAATAATTGCAGGCTGGTCAGTCTAACCATAGTGTGGGGTAAATTACCGGAATCAATATTGAGAGATAGGCTTCTTCCAATACTTGAAGAGGATCAGTCAGGGATCATCGATTGTTTTATAAAAGGCAGGTCGTGTGTTACAAACTTTATTGACATTGTTTAGGAGCTAACTGAAGGACTGATGAGGATACTACAATGGATGATGTCTACATTTTAAAGAGCCATTTGAGAAGAACCCACATGTCAGACAGATAAGAAAAATTCAAGACCGTGGGATACAGGAGAATGTGAGGAGTTGGATCCAAAATTGACTCATGTGACAGGAAACAAAAGTAATGGTTGATAACAAGGTGCCGGGCTGGATGAACACAGCAGGCCAAGCAGCATCATAGGAGCAGAGAGGCTGACGTTTCGGGCCTAGACCCTTCATCAGAAAAAGATGGATGTTTTTGTGAATGGGTAGTGGTCTCTGTGTGATGTTCCATGATGCTCAATTCTAGGTCCCTTGTTGTTTGTGGCACATATTAATTATTTAGATTTAGATATAGGAGGCATGAAGTACAATGTTATTCACTTAGTGAAGGCAAACAAAACAGTGAAATAGGCAATAACTGTATTGAGAGGCGTTGAGGAAAGGAAAAACCCTGGAGTGTATTTCTACAGGTCACTGAAGGTTGCAGGACAAGTAGATAAAGCGTAAGCATGGCTTACGGGATTCTCTCCTTCACTGGGTAAGGCATCAAGAAATGTAAACCTGGGAAGAATATAAGACACTGGTTGGGCCACAGATGAAGTTTTCCATACAGTCCTGATCACCACATTATAGGAAAGATAATAATTGCTCCAGAGACAGTCCGCTGTAACCTGCAACACTATAGATCATGTGCTGGGGTGTGGGATTAGAATGTGTGGCCAGTTTATTAATCTTCAGCAGACATGGTGTGCTGAATCTTTTCCATGGTTCTAGCGAACCATCACATGTATTATTTTCCCTAGTGATAATGCTCATTGTTCTAAGGAAATTGAAACTGAAAATGGGAGACACTGTTGAGAAACAGAAGAGGAAAGCGCAAGAACATGAGGTGTGGATAGAAGACAAAAGAACTTGCTCTTAGACCGATCACCACTAAACACCTATCTATATCAATAATCTCCATCAACATTTGAATGGTCTGTGCATATTCATTTGGAGCCTGTTCGCTGGTTTAATAATCCAGGTTAATGTTCTAAGGACATGAGTTCAAATACCACCGTTATAAGTGGTGAAATTTTAATTCAATTTAATAGAAAATCTGGAATAAAAAAAAAACTAGTGTAATGGTGAACATGTAACCCTTGTCGATTGTTGTAAAAACAAATTTGGATCCTTCAGGGAAGGAATCTTGATATCCTAATCTGGTCTGGCCTAGCGAGGCTCCAGATGCATAACAATGTGGTTGACTTGTAACTGATGTCCAGACATTTAACGACGGACAATAAATGCTAGCCTTACCAGCAACACCCAAATCCCGTGGATGAAAAATAAAAATATTATTCTTGCATAATTATTTATAAAGTAATGTCAAGGCCTTCTAAGCTGTTTGTTCAGTTTAGTTGATTCGCTTTAGTACTGCACACAAGTTCATCACAAACACCTTTTGTTGTAATGACAGTGATAGGGTTAAGCTCAGAGCCAATAGTATGCAAAACCTTGCTGCAAAATCCAAACCAAAACCGGTACCAGTCCTTCTAAACTGTAGCCCATCATCCAAATTAGGCGAAAATATTCCCCAAACCGGATGGTTCACAGGCTGACCAGATATAATGGAAACTGAAAAATGGTCATGAAAAAATTAAACTCAAATATAATTGGCCGATATGTACAGCTCAAATTTAGAAAATTGTGTTTATGCTTAATTGGCCTTAATTGAACTAGACTAATTACTTTCTTTAAAGCCCTACATTTTGCTTAAGTGAAAATCTAAGCCCAGTTATTTCAAACCAGTAAAAAATTATCTTTAAGGAAGTGTTTCAGGCAAACAGCTGAACCATGAAACTGTTAAGAGGCTTGTGTTTTATTTTATTTACTTTTGCCAAAACGTTTTACACTGGCTTTACATATCAGGTTGGTTCTAAATTATTTTCTTGCGCAGCATTTGTAGGAGCAAATATTAATACCATAAGGCTGTTGTCATAGCAACTGGGTTCTTAATTAAGATATTTTGCTGTACTTTCAAAATAAATGTCTCTTTGATTTATGACCCAATCTTGTGTAGAGAGGTCAATTCAGTACAAAGGCTGTCAGAGCAAATTACTATTCTCCCCAGACACACTGCTGGAACAGACTGTGCCTGTAGTAACACAACCATTGATGTGAAATTCTGTTTTGAGTTACCCAATTGGTTGGATGACATGCAGTGTGATGCAATAAGTAATATCCATAATTCGAGGTCAGCAAAACTAGAATTAAGTTTTATCTAAAACCGGTTCAATTGATTTTACTATTAAACTTGCAGCATGTTGGCAGGAATTTTTGAGCCTAGCAGAAACATTTCTGGTCAAATCCAGAGTTTGACTGTGCAGCATATGGAGATGCTGAGTGGTGAGTAGGTGTCTACACAGGATTTGGATGGATTATTAAATGGAGTCTCTTAAGAGATATCATAAGACAAGAAATTGGATCAGGAGTAGGCCATTCAGTCCCTCAAATGTTCCATCACTTGCAAGATGACATTTGATCTGATCATGGCTTTAACTTTCCTGCTCCCCTTTTTGACTCCCCTACCCTCGGGAAAAGACCTTGACTATTCACCCTATTCATGCCCCTCATGATTTTATAACCTCCATAAGGTCACCCCTCATCTTGCGACTCTCTAGGGAATGTAGTCCCAGTCTATTCAGCCTCTCCCTATAGCTCAAACCCTCCAAACTTGTCAACATCCTTGTAAATCTTTTCTGCACCCTTTCAAGTTCAACAACTTCTTTCCTTTAGCAGGGAGACCAGAACTGAACACAGTATTCCAAAAGTGGCCTAACCAATGTCCTGTACCAACTCTCTCAGGACCTTCTGATCATCTATCATTTTTCAAACTCCAATGGATGTAAGTTCAACCAACCCAACACTCTCTCTTTATCTCCCTGTCTCCCTCCCTCTCTCTCTCTCTTTGTCTCACTTGCCATTAGTGTCCAAGAGTAACTTTCAAGGAATTAAACAAACTATTCTTTCACCCGCATAATGCAGATGCATCAGGAGATAGAGGGGGGGGGAGGAAGGTTAGAGGAGGGGGATATTGTCGAGAGGATGAGCACTTGGCTTTAAAAAGAAAAGAGCATTTTACTTAGATTGTTAGAGAACTAGAAGTTAACAATGATTGGCATTTCATTTGAATTCTCTAAGTTTGAAACTTTGAGAAAAGAGAAAACTTTGCCAGAACTATCAAACAATGCGTACCAGGATCAGAATATAATCAACACAAGCATGAGAGATTTTTACAGGGTATGTGAATGTGAAAGCCAGTGATGAAAAGTTTCCTCAGTCTTCCTCTCTTCCTCTTCTGCTTTTTGCCTCAGGAACCCTATCAGGAGGTTGCAGACTCTGAAAGTAGAAAAGCACAGGCTTGTGCTGTGCTGAGGAAGTGTGGGATTGGTGAGAAAGCAGAGGTGCAGATTTTCACGAGGGAGAGATGGATGAGGGAAGTGGGATCTGAGAAAGAGGATTATGTGTCGGTATTGCATGATCTTCAAGACTTTCAGTCATTGTCAAATATCGTCTCAGTCGTAGCCAGTCTAGCAAAGGTGGGTACAATCTCCCTGTTTCACTGTGCCTGTCCTACACAAATTAGCTGCCTGTCCCTTTAGACTTGTAACAGAGAAAGAGAAGTGTATCAGTAAGTGTGGTTCAATGTATTTGGATGATAGGACTGTCAGGATTGAATAGCTAAATCAGACAAAACTCGTTTTTAAGCAACCTACAGCTGTTGAGCTGGCTAAAAAGGAGCTGTCCTTTAGCGGGTGCAGACTGACTTTAAGTAGTGGAGGCTAGATTGAATTCGTGTTAATCTCTTATGATATTGTGGCCCCACTCAGGCATGCAGACACTGAACAGTGTGTTTAGTATTTGTGTACTTTGTTGGGAAGGAGCACAGGAGAATCAAACATTACAATGCCCTTGTCTGTTTTTGAGGGATGCTGAGTTTTTCTTCCTCAGTTAATTTATGCAATGAATACAAAATAGCATAAAATTGCAACCATTTTTAAAGTGGGAAATTTTTATCCATCTAAAATTCAGCTTCTGTTATTACAGTGTTTTCTTAGATCGTAAACATATTGTTTCTGATTATCAATATTCCACAAATAATTTGTCTCTGGGTTTGAACTTTCAATGGGAGACAACAGATCTAACATGGTAAAAATTGCCTGCAGATTTATTTAATTAATGAATAATGCACAGTTGGCTTTCAGGCAGCTACTTAACTGTAAAAATAGTTTGTATTCTGTGTATAAAATTACATTACATGCAGCCAAAGTAGCCACCGTGAATAATTACTCAGAATGCACTGGGTAAGTGGGATTAAACAATGTTAGCTGAGCTCCCCACAGCGGGACAATATGACTGTCAAACTATTTGGCAGGGTGCTGTTTTTCTGTACAAACCAATCAGCTTGACATTTTCCAATTGGAAACAAAAGCAAAGTACAAAGAAAATGCTAAACGAGAAACAAACTATAAGAGATGTTCTGAGCAAAAATCACCATTCTGCGATATTTGACTGAATTTTCCAGTGAGTTTTAAAAACTCAAACAAAACTAATACTAAATAACTCAATCGAGAAAAGATCTTAGAAGGCATTGACCTTAGTTGATAAATAATTATGCAGGAATTATATTTTTATTATTCATTCATGGGATGTGGGCATCACTGGCTATTCCAGAATGTATTGCCCATCCTTGAGGGCAGTTAAGAGTCAAGCATATTGCTGTGGGTCTGGAGACCTTGCTGCCATAGTTCCTGATTGCCTAACTTTCTAGCTTTGCTGTCCTGGTGGGCTTTCCCACCTTTCACAACTGTAACAAAGAGTTTCCCATATTTCAGAGCCTCACTATGTCTCTCACTGTGTTCTCCTGCCTTCCCAAAAATATTTCTGCAATGAATCAGAATTGAGACTGCTTTAAGTTGCTCAATACTTAAATACTTTTAACTGACTTGGTTTGCAATGATCCTGACTTTCTGGTCCTGGGATATATGATATTTCATTTTTGTGCTCCCGTAATTTTGTTTCTCCAGTCCAATGAGGTATACAATATGCTGACAAAGCACAATCAATAGAAGTTGAATTTTAGATGGATAAAAATTTCCCACGTTAAAAATCAGAGCTGTAATTTATTTTTAAATCTGCCTTTCTACTGCAAATTACAGTGCTATTTAAGGGTTTCCCCTCTGGTGTAATGGATTTTTGGATTTAAATCAAATGATCCCTGATTTCTGGTTAGCTCACTGGCTCAACACTGATTCAGGTCTGATCCCAAAACCTCCACTTGTGATACAGTCTGTATCTCTGCCTTGGTGATTCCTGCTTTCTTCTGTTCCTGTGCATCTTCTGTCAGGTTGAAATGTTGTTTTCTGAAGATTGCTTCTGTGTTGAATGTTGTCACGAAGCTAGAGCACTTTCTTGTTGTCAACAATCAGCCGTATCTGTTTCTCTTAAGGTCTCCTCGGACACCAAGAAGTTTTTTCATTATTTTTGAAGTCCCAAGTTTGAATTTCTCTTAGTTGGTACCAATTACGGATAGTGCTGGTCACCACTCCTCACAATGTTGTAGAAAGGGCCCAATATTGGCACCATGTTGTGTGAGGATATCCATCTTTCTGGCCTAACCAGAAGAGTCCGCTGAGTGAGCAATATGAAGTTTATCAGATTACTGCAACCGTTTACAGGTTACATGAAAATGACCAACATTACCGCAGAGACTGTTAGGAGCACATTAGTCTTGGAGTTGATTCCCACAAGCCCCGACTTGATTCTGACCAAATTCCCTGTGACATTAACACAATGGGTAGTACTTTTCGCTCTCAAACAAGCATTAACACTTTGAGATCCATGTGCAACAGAGGGCCTGGGGGAAAAATATGTGACTGGGTTCTGGAAATGGACCCTACGGGGACACTAATTGGCTGCATATTTCTGTGGAGTGGCTTGACTAACTTCCCCATCTTCCCCTTGCCATCGATCTCACCTGCACCTTGATGGCCAAATCCAGCCTGTTAAGTCTGTTTGCTCTCTGTTAATGGTCCCTGACCTGCTGAGTGTTCCCAGCATTTTTGTTTTATTTCTTTCAATTGCAGTGAATTCTCCTTTAAAACCTAGAGGTTTGTTTGTATAATTTCCATCAGAAGAACCCTAATTCACTTAACAGTGTTTTGACGGTATTGATTGGTATCTGTGAGTCTACGAGAACCTCATTCTAAGCTAGTCTGGCTTTCAATATCTAATTATTAATATGTGCCTGCACTGCTTAATCAAATGAGCATGAGCAAGGAGTCTTTCAATCAAAGGACTTGATATTTCTGTGGGCCGTACAATTAACGTTTGGTTCTGTAATTGCAACTTATGAGATACAGCTTTGCAACTGATGCTTTATCCATGTTACATTTGAGTGAATATGTCAATAGAGCTGCCACGAAACTGCCAATGTACAGATATATTGGAGGCAGTGTGATGTTCCCCTTGCTTTGATATTACTTATCATTTAGCTTTTTTAATAAAGTGATGGAACAGCTCCATAATAATTGAAGGACTACGTTTGCAGAGACTGTGGGGCCAGACAACTGGGCATAGTTTTGTTGTCTCTGTATAATATATTGAAATGGACATCATTTAAAATCCAGAGCTCCACTCCTACAACTAGCATATAAACACTGAAACATTGAACAATGTATTGTAACTTTGATGAAAATTGTGTTTGCGAATTGCTGAAAACATGTTTTTGAAGTTTTTGGTCTTTCACCCATCGGGACAAATGCAAGAATGCCAAAATTCGTAGATCATAGAATCACTACAGTGTGGAAACAGGCCATTCGGCCCAACAAGTCCACACCGCCCTTCCAAAGAGCATCCCACCCTGACTGATTCCCCTACCCCTTATTTCCCTATGTCTAACCCACCTGACCTAAACATCCCTGGACACTATGGGCAATTTAGCATGACCAATCCACCTACCCTGCACATCTTTGGACTGTGGGAGGAAACCAGAGCACCAGGAGGAAACCCACGCAGACACAGGGAGAATGTACAAACTCCACACAGACAGTTGCCCGAGCGTAGAATTGAACCCGGGTCCCTGGCACTGTGAGGCAGCAGTGCCAACCGCTGAGCCAACATGCCACCCCGAAATCTTGTTCAGAGGGAACAAGATTTGATACTACATATGAGAAGAGGATGCTGATTGGTTGACAAATCTGCTCTCATCATCCAACCAATTGAAACTCTTTTCTCATGTAGTATAAACTTTTGCTGCCTTTGGCTTTCTTGTGTCCGTCTTGGTGATGAGAGACAAAAGCTTTGATATTGTAATGATTGTAAAGGGGACAGCCAGGTAGACCTCATAGAATATGAGTTCCCTGGTTGGGGCTGTTAATCATGTCCAATCAGGGAGCCCTGGCTGACAGATATAAGCAGGAGTGTCAGAGGTTCTCGTCACTGTAGAAGCCGGCTCTTTGCAAGCTGTGTCAATGTCATGTACTATGGATGTGTAAATAAAGGGTGACAGGATACCAGTCTACGCGGAGTTATTTCATACATTATATCCTTATTTTCAGCAATACTGAAGTTCTGACTAAGCAAGTGAAAATTTGATTAATTTTTTTCTTGAGTGATTTTTGCCCCACATGAATAAGCTCCTCTTACTCATTCAGCTCCAGTTTACAGCTGCAAAGCGATAGAAACCCAGACTCAGTATGGGACCATTAGGCTGATCACTGTGGACCATAAACTACAGGATCACAGAGCAGGTTGAATAAGTTGGTGTGAATTCAAAGTAAAGCTTCCAAGTCAGTGTTATGAAGTTGTGTAGAATACTCATGAATTTAAAAACAGTGCATGCTCCCTTTAAGAGATTGTGCTTTGTCTGTGATTTGATGTTTGCAAGCACTGTACAGAGAGCCTGAAAAATTGAAACAAATATATCAAAAGGCCACTCAGAGATAGTGTGAACTGCCGATGCTGGAGAATCTGAGATAACAAGGTGTAGAGCTGGATGAACACAGCAGGCCAAGCAGCATCAGAAGAGCAGGAAAGCTGATGTTTCGGGTTGGAAGAGGGGTCCAGACCCGAAACGTTAGCTTTCCTGCTCCTTCAAATGCTGTCTGGCCTGCAGTGTTCATCCAGCTCTACACCTTGTTATATCAAAAGGCCTTACAGTTGGCAGGTATAACAGCAGTCTTGTTTTGATGTTTTGACAACAAGTTTGAATTTGGCCAATTAATTTAAACCAAGAACTCAGCGATTCAAAGCCAACTGAATTTAAAAACTCATGGTGTTGACAACCTGAAACCAATCATATTATAAGAATTTGATGTGTCATAGGGGATATAAGAAAGTTTTTTTGAAGATCAGGAGAGAGCCAACTGCCACCCTAAATGAAAGCAAATCCGCCATCTGAGAAATAAACCTGGCTCTCACAAAAAATTGTTCAGCTCTCTATAAAAAACACCATCAAAAGTATGACAGCATTTTTTTGGCTCACAGAAAACATCCACAACAGCAAGATGGGCAGAAGAAAGGCATTTGTGAATTGAGATCGACAGAATATAGGCTGGAGAAGGCAAAGTGTACCAGAAGACACAGTCTATGCAAACTTTGAGAGATTAAGTTTTAATTTATTGTTTTCTTATTAATTGGGTTTATATAAATGGGTCTTGTGTTTATTTGAACAGTATTTCAGTAGAATTTAGTTCAGTTAGGAATTAGTTAGTACTTAGGGGGAAACTGTTAATTTGTTCATTGTTAGGGTTAAATAAATAAATGGTTACTTGTTTCTTATAAAGTGGAGATCAGGGATTTTCTTTCCTTTAATTAATCTTTTAACAGATTACAAGGGGAAAGGCAAACTTCTCTGGGTGATCTGGGTGTAGTTATTAGAAGGGAACCTCTACTCCCGTCATAACAGATTGGGGCTTGTGTTTCGGTTTAATTATCAGAATGGTTTGACTTTTCCCTTCTCTGTCACATCAGTTACTTTTATTTTTGACCTGAAGGCAATATGGCAAAGCTCTAAGTCAATAATTAAAAGCTATAATTGATATTGTTCAATGCTGACTGGCGTATACAACAGATAACATTTCAATGATCTTTCCAAAATTTCAAACAGGATTTGATCAATGCCTAGTCTTGCAGTGTTCAATCTTACAACCCAAATTTTTTAGAATGATACAGCACCAGAACAGGCCATTTAGCTCACTAAGTTTGCATAGTGTTCGTTTCTGTGAGCTAACTAGTCAAGATTTGCTCTTGTGCTCACTTGCTAGACCTTGTTTAAAAGGCATTGGCAGCTATAGCATTAACTTCCTGAAATGTCTGTCTATGACATGTGTGGAAAGGTGACCTTTTGCTTGTATCTTTGAGATTTGCTGCAGCCACTGTATTGTGTGTATGCTATCACATCTTTCCATCAATTTCAAGGACTGAAACATCTGCCGTTGCATTGGGCTCCCTAATGCCTTTTTGAAAGTAAGATGTCTGAACCTGGACAAAGTATTTACTTGGAAATGATCTAGAATACTCTTGAAATTCTCTCCATTGTGTTGTGTTAGTTTGCAAAAGAAGCTGGTAAAAATAATTGCACAGGAAAGGTTTCAATTGACACAAAAAATACTGTGACATCAAAGAAGAAGATTAAAAGCCCACTTCCAACAAAACTGAGGAATTAAAAGGAGGTGGAATTATCACAAACTATACATGAAGTGAGGAGGTGTACAAGATACGATGCAAATTACCACCGCATAAAACAAAACCTTGGGAGAGAAATACTGATAAAAATAACTTGACTACAAAGGATAAATTGTCACATTGAAAAGATTCCATACAAGTCTATGGTTAACTTAAACACACAGTGATAAAAGTAAGCCATCTACAGACAGATTGATGCCGCTTCCTGCTAATCAAGTTATTTAATCCCTCCTGAGAACACGATTGTTCTTGCATCATGGAAATCTATAAATATCTCTTCGCAAGTTCTTCTAACATGAAGGACTGTTCATACCATTAATTGGATATAAGAAATGGACCTAGTTTCGTTTTGAGCCATTTATTGTAGGGCGGCTTAGTGGTTAGCACTACTACCTCACAGCACCAGGGACGTGGGTTCGATTCCAACTTTGGGTGACTGTCTGTGTGGAGTTTGCCCATTCTCACTGTGTTTGTGTGGATTGGCTCTGGTTGCTCCAATTTCCTTCCACAGTCTAAAGATGTGCTGGTTAGGTGGATTGGCTGTGCTAAACTTGCCTGTAGTGTCCAGAGATGTGCAGGCTGGGTGAATTAACAATGGGAAAATGCAGAGCTACAGGGATAGAGTAAGGGGATGCCTCTGGGTGGGATGCTCTTTGAAGGGCCAGTGAGACTTGATGGGCTGAATGGCCTGTTCCCACTCTGTAGCAAATCTATGATCTATCATCAAAATGTCTAAAGGAAATTGAGGTTATGTAAATTGTAAGTCAATTTCCATATCTATTACTGCTTTGGGATGTTTTACTAAATTAAAGGTTATGTATATATAGGTAGTTCTGTGCATATATAAATATGTTATAAATTACACACACCAACATAGCACCTTTAATTTATTGAAGCATCCCAAAGCAGTGATAGGTATGGAATTTATAAACAGATATAAACATAAAACATATCCATACACAC
>NC_063354.1:34769751-34771788 GCF_021869965.1 Rhincodon typus
ACACTGTGTTATCCATACACACAGAAACTTGTTACATCCTTAAGACTTTTATCCCTAATGAACATTCTAAACTTTCTCCATTGTAGAGACGTTTTGGTTAAGAATCATCCCTTTGTTTTTTGGACTGTCATTATTGGTGGTGGCTATACAAATATCAAAATTGCAAATAGTGCAATGAGAGCACAAAATTCACAGTGGTCTTCAATTATGACCACAAACTTGAAATTGCAATGGAAAATTGTTGGGAATGATTTATACAAAGAGTGAGGAGACAGCACGAGGCCGGATGAAAAGACCTGCAAACAAAACCATGGCTGCATGTAGCAGTGTGCTGCTAGCATTTGGCTGTTAGTAGACTTATTCAGTTTTTAAAGGGTAGCATGACAAATAAGGACAGGTGGAGAAGGAAGAGGGCCTGGGGCAGGGCTATCCTGGAAGATGAAAACTCCACAAGAGGAATTTGCAACTCCATGGGGATTGTGCACCCTGGAAGAAGCTCCTCCAGTGAGATGGAAGTGAGGAGATAGAGACAGAGGAGGTCAACTGCTCATGGGCAAGTGTGCCCTGTGGTCCTCCAGGCAGGTGAGGGAGCTGTTGCTGCTCCACTCTTTCAGTGTCAAACATGGATGTTACCTTCTTAAAAAGGGCTTTCGCAAAACATGGATTTTTTTCTGAATTTGACACAAACGCCTTGCCAGTATGCTTTTAACCCTTTCTAATACAGTGGCTACTTATTTTATGTAAATATGTCAATCAGATCGTCTACATCGTCATCACTGGGAAGTAATGCCACCCACATGATTCTGTCTGGCAGCATTGTGGCAGAGTGTACATAATGAGTATTTACCATGTTTAAATCAAAGATGATGTTTGCTGAAAACTGTGACTATCATCCACACTTCCAGATATGACTAAAGCAGAGTAGCAAGGTGATGGTTGACATCCTGTTCACAGCATAATCCCTCTTCTGCCGAGTTTCCTACGCAATATGTCTGATTTTGCGTGGAGCTTCTCTTCGGAGTGCTAACTGGTCAGCCTTTTCACCAATGACCACTGTTTAACCATCGAAGCTCAATATGCTGTGGTGATAAGGTGGGGGTAGAAGTGATAGGCCAGCACACATCCCATTCTGTATCCTCATTCCACTGGAAACCAGAAGCTGCAGCCTCATGAGACGAACTCCAAACATCATCAGGAACCTGATTTCTGAGACCACATTTGGCAGAAGGGCTCTCAGTATCCTGGTGATGTTCCGCACCAACCATTGAATAATTAAGTTTTTTTCATATGTCCCAGTGGATTTTAATTCATTTCCCAGAATTTATTCTATCTTGATGTAAAACAGAAAGCTCTGTTATTAAAGGAAACACTGAACTCTCTGCTCTGTGGCAAATTTGAAATTTTCTTACGTCAGGGTTGATCATTCTGATTGTCTCAGTCAATGGAAAATCCAACGTTTCTGATTTTGAACTTGCAGCATTTAAAAATAAATCATTTTCATTCGTATATTAGAAGAGTTTATAGGAGAATTGGGAATTGTCTTTCTGAGATTTTAAGTAAGATATCGAAAAAGAAGAGACAATTTTGCATTCCCTTCCGTGCCCTATTCAGGTTCTTTATGAATTGAATTAACTTTATTGTCATTTGTACTCAAATGAGTGCAGTGAAAATTCTACAAATCACCACTTACAGCACCATCTTAGGGACAAGGTACCTAGGTCCAGATTCTTCAGTACAGGTTCTTAGGGAAAAAAAATTAGGAAAATAAAGAAATAAAAAGTCCAGCATTACAGATCATTGGGGAGGGCCGGGAGGTCGTCATGCTGGGCCGGGAGGTCGCCATGCTGGGACGGGAGGTCGCCATGCTGGGCTGGGAGATCGTCATGCTGGGCCGGGAGGTCGCCATGCTGGGCCGGGAGATCGCCATGCTGTGTCGGGAGACCGCCATGCTGGGCCGGGAGGTCGCCATGCTGGGCCGGGAGGTCGGCATGCTGGGCCGGGAGATCGCCATGCTGGGCCGGGAGGTCGCCATGCTGG
>NC_063354.1:34771798-34784498 GCF_021869965.1 Rhincodon typus
TC
The DNA here is from genome assembly GCF_021869965.1 of Rhincodon typus. Lineage (NCBI taxonomy): Eukaryota > Metazoa > Chordata > Chondrichthyes > Orectolobiformes > Rhincodontidae > Rhincodon > Rhincodon typus. The sequence goes on from NC_063354.1 coordinate 34,771,801, forward strand.
GCCATGCTGGGCCGGGAGGTCGCCAGGCTGGGCCGGGAGATCGCCATGCTGAGACCGGAGGTCGCCATGCTGGGCCGGGAGATCGCCATGCTGAGCCAGGAGGTTGCCATGCTGGGCTGGGAAATCACCATCCTGAGCCGGGAGGTCGCCATGCTGAGCCGGGAGATCACCACACCGAGCCGAGAGATTGCCACACTGGGCTGGGAGATCACCACACTGGGCTGGGAGATCACCACACTGGGCTGGGAGATCACCACACCGGGCCGGGAGATCACCACACTGGGCTGGGAGATCACCACACTGGGCTGGGAGATCACCACACTGGGCTGGGAAATCACCACACTGTGCTGGGAGATCACCACACTGGGCTGAGAGATCACCACACCGGGCTGACAGATCACCACACCGGGCTGGGAGATCGCCACATTGTGCTGGGAGATGACCACATATTTGGTCAGCATGCATGAGTTGGGCTGAAGGGTCTGTTTCCATGCTGTACAGCCCTATGACTCTATGATCCAAAGTCATTTGAAATCTTCACCGGTGTTTATCTATGGATATGCAAGGGAGATAAACCCTTCCCATGGGAAAAATGGATTTCTGCAAATTGTTAGAAAACACTGATTTTATACTACTTTTTACATTAGATGTTACATTATTTAAATCTACCAATCACTTATAATACAGATGATTCCATGCATGCAGTCATTGTCAAATACCACCAATGATGTTTGAAGAATAAATTAACATCAGGGCATATGCAATGAACAAGAGGGAAAGGTAAACAGATGGCCAACTGCAATGACTCTAGTTCCTCAGAAGGCTAATGAAGTTCAGGCGTGACTACAATGACTATTACCAAATTTTATAGCTGTACTATAGAAAGCCTCCTATGCAGATGCATCACATCTTGGTATAGCAACTGCTCTGCCCAAGACAAAAAAGAAATTGTGAATGTCAGTCCATCGCACAAACTAGCCTATCTTTCATTGACTCTGTCTATACTTCCTGCTGCCTCAGGGTAGCAGCCAACATACAGACCCTTCCCACCCTGGCTATACTCTCTTACACTCTCTTCCATTGGGCAGAAAATACAAAAGTTTGAAAACACATACCAACAGATTCAAGAACAGCTTCTTCCCCATTGTTATCAGACTTATGAATGGATGTCTCATATATCAGAATTGATCTTTGTCTTTATCTTCTCTGTCGCTGTAAAAATACATTCTGCATTCTGTTCCATTACCCTGATATACTTATGTAAGGTATGATTTGTCAGGATAGCACACAAAACTGTGTCTTGGTACATGTGACAATAATAAATCAAATCAAATGCCTTTAATCTTGCTTTGAAGGAGAACCTATTCCTTAGTTATTGGAACATCTTATCTGGTTAATGGCATAGTACCTTGGCTTAATGTCTTAGGGTGATACATATGACCTTTTTCTCATGGAAAGGAGCCATTTGCTGTGTGTCTAGCATCATTCACATAGGAGTGTGATCACTTCACCATCAAGGGGAGCTTATCAGGGACCACTGCTGCATGCTCAAAGCTGGGGAGCTTACTTGTGGGAATTAGAGACAGCATTTTGGAATGCAGAGAAGATAATAATTGTGAAGGTTGGCAACCCATATACAAGGAGGAGAGACAACAGAAGTCACCCAAGGCTGCAACGACCCAGGTAGCATAGTCAGACAAGGCTGGCAGAGTATTGTCTCGATGTCTCTGCTACCAGTCTGGGGACAACTTAGACACTCTTCTGCATCACCCCATCCACACAATCCTCCAGCTCCCTGTTCTCAAAGTAGGTGTCAGTTTTCCTATCTTCCATGTGTAGAGTAAATGAATTGAATTATACAGGGAAAATGTGGTCTGACAGCGCTTGTCCAGTTGCACAATGGTCTTTTTAATATGACTCCAATGCCAGAAATCCTGGAGTGTTTTGATAGTCATGAACATTTCTGCATGTGTCAAGTGGGAAACAGGATGAATGGTGCATCATAGAGGCATACTACATAGTTCATGAGCTGGGTTTGGGACAATAGCATGAAAAAACTCACGAGACCTTGCAGAGAGAAGCCCTCCATGAAACTTACTGAAAATGACATTTAGAAGATTTTGGGTAAGATTTAGCCCTATATTCTGAGTTTTGCAGCCAAGGGCTAGTTGAGTACAGTTGGTATTGTGAATAGCTGAATGCTAGTTTGATATGATTTGTCAGTCCTTGGGATGTAAGGCCTATGTCCATGAGAATTGTATTGGTATTGAATGCTACTTAGATATAATTCATGGTTTACTGCAGACAAGCGGAATATGTTCAAGCATTGCATCTTTTGAAGTAAACAAAAAATTTGGAGATGCTGGTCTTTGGTGTATTCTTTGTGGCATGTCTCAATCAATCAAAGTTAACTTCCCATTCTTAAAATTTCAACAAAAGTTTTGAAGTAACTTTTTCCTGGTATATTTTCTAAGGCACTGCCTTGACAAATCAGAGACCATGTGCCAATCAATTTGCAGCCTGTTTCTCATGCAATATAATCCCAACCAAACAAATCTCCAAATTCTGAGACCTAGGTCTCTGCTCCCCTCGCTGCAACTGGATTCACGACTTACTGACCCACAGACTCCAATCAGTGAAGAAAGGCAACCAAACATCCTCCATGAGAATCTTCAACACTGGCGCCCCGCAAGGATGCATACTCAGACCCCACTGTACTCCCAGAACACTCATGACTGTGTGGCCAAATTTTGTCCAAATTCCATCTACAAGTGTGCCAATGATACCACCATTGTGGGCCGGATATCAAACAATGACGAGACAGAATACAGGAAAGAGATAGAGTGTTTGGCGATGTGGTTCAAAGATAACAATCTCTCCCTCAACGTCAGCAAAATGAAAGAGCTGATCATCAACTTCATGAAGCAAGGTGAAGGGCACACCCCTATCTACATCAATAGTGCTGAGGTGGAGATGGTCAAGGTCAAGTTCCTTGGAGAGACGATTACCAACAATCTGTCCTGGATTACCCACATTGATGCGACGATCTGGAAGGCACAACAACACCTCTTCTTCCTCAGGAGGCTAAGGACATTCAGCATGTCCATAAGGACTGTCACCGACTTTTACAGATTCACCATAGGAAGCATTCTTTCTAGATGCATCACGGCTTCGTACAGCAACTGCTTGTCCATGACCATAAGAAACTACAGGAAGTTGTGAACACACCCTAGACCATCACGCAAGTCAACCTTCCACCCATTGACTCCATTTATACTTCTCAATGCCTTGGAAAGGCAGCCAATGTCATCAAAGACCCATCCAACCCCAGTTATAATCCCTTCCAACCTCCTCTGTCAGGCAGAGGATACAAAAGCTTAAACACACATACCACCAAGTTCAAGAACAGCTTCTTCCCCACTGTTATTAGACTTCTGTATGGCCCTCTCAAATTTCAAATCAAATTTGATTTTGCTTTTTGTGCGCCTTCTTTGCAGTCGTAACTTTGTATTCCTCAATCTGTTCAATCACCCTTTGTATGTAATGATCTACCTGTACTGCATGCGAAACAAAACTTTTCACTGTACTTAGGTGCATGTGACAATAATAGATCACATCAAATCAAATCAAAAGATAACAATGTGTAGAGCTGGATGAACACAGCAGGTCGAGCAGCATCAGAGGAGCAGGAAAGCTGACATTTCGAGCCTAGACCCTTCTTCAGAAATGTATAATATCTTCATTTCTGAAGAAGGGTCTAGGCCCGAAACGTCAGCTTTCCTGCTCCTCTGATGCTGCTTGACCTGCTACGTTCATCCGGCTCTAGACCTTGTTATCTCAGATTCTCCAGCATCTGCAGTTCCTACTATCTCTAAATCAAATCAAAAATTGTTGTTCGCTTCAAAATTTAGCATTCTTGTATCTGTCCTGGTGAGTGCAAGATTAAAAGCTTTCACAGCATGACTCTGTTTTCAGCAATACTCTCAGAACTATGTTGCATAGCATCATATGTTTTTCAGATAATTTATTTTACCTACACCTTTTTATTGAATCATTTTTCTCTCAATGCTTTCACTAGGAGAATAGAGCCATTTGTTTGACTAACTCGTCCAGAGCTATCAATGACAATCCTCTGCACTGGCTAATATCTGGGAAAGACTGTTGTGCAAACTGATTACAAGTGTTCACTATCGTTTCCTACCTTCTAGATTCAGGTTATTCCTTTCCAGAGAACATTCTATCTCACGCTGAATATAATAATTGATGAGTCTTGATTTAAAAAAAAACATACAGAATGGGGGTAAGACAGGCAAGGATAACATTTGTTATTCATCTCTAATTGTTTTTGAGAAGTTGGTGATGAACCACTGGACTCCAACTGGTAATGGTTTGGTACAACAGGGTAGCTTGCTAGGCCATTTCAGAGTGCAGTAAAGAGTCAACCATATCATTCTGGGTCTGGAGTCACTCGTAGTCCAGTCTGTGTAAAAATGGTAGATTTCCTTCCCTAAACAATGCCAAAGTATTGGATGGGTACCTGTACAATCAATGATGATTTCATGACCAACAATACTGAGACTAGCTTTCAACTGAGCCCAAATTCTATCAATTGCTGTAGTGGGATTTTAACCCATGCTTTCCCTCCAGTGAATTAGGCTGTGCCTCCAGAATACTAATCCACTGATGTTAACAACTATGCCACCATCTCCATATTCATTGGAGATAAATCCAAATTGACAGATATTTAAACACAGAGGAAATTATGGCAGCACACTGAAAGTCTGGCAGCATTTGGAGGGAGAGAAACTAAGTTATCATTTCAAGTTGGTGACACACACTGCCAGCATTTCTTGTTTATTTTTCAGATCTCCAGCATCTGCAGTATTTTTCTTTTGCATTCAAACAGACATGTTGACAGCTAAGGAGACCCAAATTAACTTTCAAATTGCTTTTATTGGATTAAGCAGTAATACTTTGATACTTCAAATATTTCCTGTCTAATTCCACAATTTTTGAGTCTCTTTCACTGCTTCCTTAACAAAGTTTTTGAATTATATTTTGCGTCTATTATATTTTCACTAATAGTTTTTTTCTTTTATCTTTAGCAGTATGTTCCATGGCTGATTTGTCTACTCTTTTATTTTACAATTTATCACTATTATTTTTCCAGTTAAATATCTGTTAAGTTTGATGAAGTTTTTTGGACAGTTATCTTTGTTGCTGATAAGACCTTTGCTAATACTTCTTTCTCTTATCTGAATCATCATTGCTGGTTTCTGCCCAATGTATTGAAGACACAGTGAGAGTTGTTTCGTTGAATCAGACTCCTCAGAGAATAGCTGCAACTGGATTGACAGCTCCTCTTTTCTCTTCTTGCACAGTTCTAGGAATGAGAATGAATGTCTCCTGTATATACATAGATGTATGGACATGAACATGGGCAGGGTGCCAAATGCAGAAAAGTCTTTATCCCACTGTAAGTTTGGCATTTTAGATTCATTTGGAGTGGAATTGCCTAGATGGCTATCATATGGTCCAGAATAATGCCAACTGTATGGGTTCTGTTATAATCACTGCTCTCCACCTATTGTGGTCTTTGCTGGGTGAAGGTCATCAATCTCTTTGCTTTGGTTTGTAGAGATCTTGAAAGTCAGGCAAAGTTAACAATAAAATGTTTATTGCATTACTTCTGTCTATACTACCTTTGCATTACTTCTCTCCATACTACCTTCGTTTTTTTTTCCCATCGTAGTTCTTTCAGAGGCATGGCTACTGTACAGAAGTTTGAGTTGAACTTTTGGTAGAATTCACAAATTCCCAAGAATTCATGATTTCCTGTTTCTGTTGTGGGAATATGGAATTGTGCTACTGCATATATCTTTGCATCCTGTGTAGTACCCATGTTTACCCCAGTATGAGTCTTAGTGAACTCATTCTTTGCAAGACTGACCAGTAGGTCAACTAATTGCATTGTCTTGGGACAGTAAACAATTAGATAAGCTAACCACTATCCTGTTCATCAGCCTTTGAAAGGGGCTGTGGAGTTTTGGATTCTGAATGCCATGGCTCAATAATGTTATAGCCTGCCTGGAGATACAAGGGAAGATAATTCCTTCATGTAGGTAAAGGAACCTGCCAGTATCCTTTGAATAAATCTATCTTAGCAATGTAAGTTGCTTTTTCAACTCTGCCTGTGTAATCCTCCATCTGGGATATCAGATATGAGACAGGTCTTAGCACTGCATTAACTTTCTGGCAGTCTAACCAAAACTGTAGGAGCTATCCGCTTGGATGTGAGCACAACAGGCCAGTCTCTATTAGTTGATGCTCCAGCCTGTAATTAATCTTCTCCTGAACCCAGGCCAGCTTTTCTGGGCTTAGCTGATAAGGATGCTACTTATGAGACAAGGCCTCGCTCATATCCATCTCATGTAGAGCTCGGTGAGACAGCCTGGTTTGTCTTGGCATCAGCCTTTAGATGCAGACAGCTTTCTCATTAAATCTGCTTACTGTTCTGCACCAAGGTGGTGAGTAAGGAGTCGACATATTTCCGTAATGGTTAGTTAATAGAGGACTCAATGTGGACCTCACCCACATCTCCTCCAATTCACCTTCACTGCTACTGTCACCTTCTAGATCAAAGGCCATAGGACAGATCATTTCCTCCTTGGCCCCCTTTCAATTGAACATAGAACATAGAACAGTGCAGCACAGCACAGGGGCAGCCCCTTCAGCCCACCATATCTGCGCCAACCATGATGCTATTCTAAACTAATCCCATCTGCCTGTACAAGGCCCGTACCCCTCTATGTCCCACCTGTTCATGTGTCTGTCAGAATGCCCTTTAAACGTCACTATCATATCCGCTTCTATCACCTTCCCTGGCAGGTGGTAGAAGCATAGTTAGCACAGAGGCATCCAAAATGTCCACGGAGCCTAGATGCTAGCTCCTGGAGAAACACTGAGGAGAAACACAAGCCAAATTGAAGAATGTACAACACCTCAAATATGCAAAAATGCATATATAAAGATATATTGAAGAATGAAGGCCAATATGACAACAACCAAGAGTCTAAAAACAAGCAAGAGACCAAGATACATATAAGCCACGTATAATCAAATGTGAAGTCTGGATCTCTGGAAGTTTTATACCATCTGGGATCCAGAAGGATTGTCAAATCATTATATGGTATATAGACAAATAAAACAAAGGACTACAGATGCTGGAGATCTGAACCAAACAAAAACAGAAATTGCTGGAGGAACTCAACTGACATGGCAGCATCTGTGGAGAGAAAACAGAGTTAACGTTTCGAGTCCAGTGACCTTTCTTCAGGACTAAGAGCAGCCAGGGAAAGGTCATATTTATAGTGATGATGAGGGGTGGGATGGGAGGAAAAGGAGTGACAGATAGGTGAAGTCAGAGCCCAGAGAGAGAGAGAGAAAGAAGGATAGGCAGACAAAAAGATTGTTGATTGGAAACAAGGGAAGAATAGAAGCTCGCTAGGTGATAATGGGGACTATGAGCAGTTTAAATGCATTGACTGTGCTGAAAGCAATTCATTCCATGAAAGGACCTGGGGTTGAGGGGGTAGATAAGGGACGAGGAAGGAGGTGTTCATGCTCTGAAACTGTTAAACTCTATATATAGACTCTTATACTCTGAAACTTGTCAATTTTACAATTCTTATTTTTGTATGAATAGTTTTGCAACTACTGATGTCAATAAAAGATATGATATGACATGGTAGCTGATGGTCTTCAACTACCGTAACATGATACTTGTTAGTTCCCTTAACATAAATATGAATGAGGCATAGGTCATGTAGTACTGAAGAATGCAATGAACTTTTATCACAACATATATCTATTATAATCACAGGCATTTGTGTATCTGAGCTCAAGCTCGGCAATACAGATGTACCATAGCATGTTCCTCAACCTATCATGCTGTGAAAGGACTCAGTAAGATAGAGATTGAGACCTGTATGTCATTAAATCACATGCCATGATATGGTGAAGACATCATTAGCATGTCCCTTAGAGATATATTGTATATCTACTGTAAGACATAGCACAACAGATAATGTATGCATATCTTTTACTGTTAGTAAATCTGATTTTTATCTTGGGTAAAAAGGAGATAATATGCTTATGAACAGGGTGACACCACATGGTCGGGAGTCATGAGCACTCCGAACAGCATCATTAACTTGCACCGAGGGTGTATAGATTAGTTGCTCTGTAACAGGAAGACATCAATTTGTCTCCTAAGTGAACTTTCGATGCTTCCTTACTATCCAGTCTAGGAATGGTAATTCTGTGTTAAGGAAATTATCGAAAAAAACCTCCCAACACTAGTGGCTAAGATGAAGAAAGCTGGGAGAAGACTGGCATGGAACCTAAACATGATGTGTACTTGTTTCTGTGATCTAAATGCTCTGTGTATATTTGTGCAGTTTTAGCAAAAGATATTCAGAAAGTTGAAGAGCTTTTTTGGGTGACTTATTTCTTCAAATTGAAATTTTGCCAAACCAGCCACAGCATCCGTCAAGAAATAATTATTTCCTTAATAAAAACTTAAACTCAGTCACGTGTACAGCACACACAATGTCCATTAAAGTAATAGTGGTGGGCTGCATTTCAGATCATAGTACTCATTTTTCCATTGCACATTTGAGCAAAATTTAATCTTATTGAGTAATTAAAGATAAAACAAAACTTGAAAATAACAAAATAACATCCCTGCAAATATCCTTATTTCAAGTTATAAATTTGCCCCTCTGGGTCCTTAGCCAAGCACATATACCAAATATCTGAAGCTACTGCTCCTCTTCGGGGAGGCAATGGTCAAGTGGTATTATCGCTAGACTATTAATCCAGAGGTCCAAGTAATGTTCTGGGGATTCAGGTTCAAATCCTGCTACTGGCTGGTGGTGGAATTTGAAATCAATAAAAATCTGGAAATAAGAGGCTAATGATGATCATGAAACAATTATGAATTGTCAGGACAAACCCATCTGGATCACTAATCTTGCCTACATGTGACTCCAGACCCACAGAAATGTGGTTGACCCTCTGGGCAATAAATGCTGGCCTCGTCAGCCACATCCACATCCTGTGTATGAATTTTTAAAAAATGTTAGTTCACACTTCTCGTCACAAAGTTATAATGATACTACAGGAGTATGGTATATATTCCTGAGAAGGTGGGCCCCAAAGCAATTAATAAGTGATATTCATGTCAGGCAATGTCCTTCTCCAGCAAAAGAGAATCTAACATTGCCCCTTGATGTTCAATAGTATTACCTTCACTAAATCCTCCACTATCAACATTCTGGGGCTTATTGTAGAATCCCTACAGTGTGGAAACAGGCCCTTTGGCCCAACAAGTCCACACTCAATGCATCCCACCCAGGCTCATACCCCTAATCTACACATCCCTGAACACTGTGGGCAATTTAGTGTGGCCAATCCACCTACCCTGCACATCTTTGGACTGTGGGAGGAAACTGGAGCACACCAGAGCACCTGAAGGAAACCCACACAGACACGGGGAGAATGTAAAAACTCCACACAGACAGCCACCCAAGGGTGGAATTGAACCTGGGTCCCTGGTGCTGTGAGGCAGCAGTGCTAACCATTGAGCCACCATGCTGCCCCTATGATTGATTTAACTGGAAGAATGACATAAATACTGTGGCTACAAGAACAGATCAGAGACTAGGAATTCTGTGGTGAGCAACTCATCTTCTAACTTCACAAATTTTGTCTACCATCTGCAAGGGACAAGTCGGGATGTAATGGAATGCTTCCTACTTGCCTGGATAGATATAGATCCAATAAACTTAAGAAGCTTGACACCATCTAGGATAAAGCAACCTGACTATTTGGCATCTCTTCTACTACCTTCCACATTGACTCTGTCCTCCATCATCACACAGTGGCAAAAAAACTGTACCACACAGCAACACACCAGGTCTTCTCTCTTTCCAAACTTGCAAACTCTTCAACCTAAAGGATAAGACAAGCAGGTGCTTCTTGGAAGTTTCTCCTCAAGCTACACACCTTTATGACTGGTAAATACATCACCGTTCCTTCAATCTTGCTGGGTCAAAATTATAAAACTTTCATCCTACCAGCACTATGGGGTTTAGAGTTGCTTCAAAATTCGACAGCAAGATTGATCCAGAACACATTAATACACTTTTATGCTTCCAATGGAACACAGAATGGACAATGTAATTACTCAGCAAAGGATTAATGAAGCATCAGAAGAGTGTATATTAACCTGAATCCTGCTCACAAAGGCAAAGAAGTTCATAAGCGCAAGGACCGAAGTCACTTTCAAAAGGACTATCTAAAATTGTTCAAATGTCTAGAGAGTCTAAAGAATGAATACAGTATTGTCTTGAGAAAAGATGCTAAACCTATATGTCTCCATACACCTAGAAAAGTACCATTATCATTTACAAAGCAAATTGTGAGTCAACTGGAAAAGTTGGCAAGAATAAATGCCATCTTCCCAGTCACTCACCAATGCAGCGGCGTTCTGACCTGGTCCCACAGCTCAAACCCAACTGTGTTGGTGTTGGACTAACACAACTCAATAAAATGGTAACAAGAAAAACACACTGTGTCCATAGTAGACAGAACTATAGCTACATTCTTTAAGGATAAAGTATTTACATATTTTAATGCAAATCATGACTTTTGTAAGGATCTGTTGAGTAGTCATTCAAAGTTGTTGTCACACATCACTTAGGTAACAAGCTCCACTACTCCTAGAGTTGTTACAGAAGTTAAAGATTTTTAAAAAGTTTGTCAAATTCCACAATTTACCAGTCTTCTAGATCCAGGTAGACAGAAGGCATGAGCCAGGTTTCTGCCTTTAAGAAAAAATAGTAATTATGACAGGTAATTAGATTCTAGCTGCAGGCAAATAATTATGAATCATTGGCATATAACTCAAGTAATTAAAACACCAATTCCCTTATAAATTCACCCCTTGCTTGTGTGCGCGCACGCGTACACGCACACACACACACACACACAATAGGGTTGCTGAGGTTATGATTCTTGCACTGGCTAGAACATTGTTTCTCAGTCTTCCTTCTCTGGATGATTTCACTGGTTTGCAGGAGGCATAGGATGATTGGTTTGCACTTGTAAGAGGTCACTGGGTTATTAATTGAAAGTCACTGTTTACAACAGCTGCCAAAGGAAAGATAAATTGGTTTTCTTCATGCTTACAGTGGCTTATTTTAAAGAGTAAAGAGAGACCGCTCCTGGGCTGGTGCTGGTCTGAGTACTTCTGTCTGTATATTATTCATAGCTTCAACCTCTTCAGCTACCTAAGTACCAATCAGATGATTGTTGGCAGGCAGAAGATCTTTCTCATTAATAGCTGGTCACTAGTCCAAAAACCAGCTTCTTGTTTCCAAAATGGCCCGTCTGTACACAAACTCTTGGCTACAGTTCATTGGCAAACTAAACTCTATTTGCTGCTTGATCACGCAGCTGTGTAAACAATGCTTACAATGTGTGAAGTTAATTGCTTTTCATAAAAACAGCAATCTTTAGAATCTTGGTTCATAAACAATTCTTTCTCATTTAAGTCCATAATTTTTAAAAGAAATATAACTAAAAAGATATGATCTTTACACTGCTAACTGCTAACAACTTTCACTACATTTGGAAGGTAATGCTTACCATTTGCCATCGTATCAGTACCAGAGATCTTTCAAAGGATATTATCAAAAATGCTTCAAAGATTTAGTGGAATCATCTGCTGCATTAACAAAATTTTATTCCTTTGTGGATCAGTCAGTCTGAAAGCAGTTTTGGATAAATTGCAGAAAGAAAGCTTCACATTTAGCAATGAATGTGTACTTTCCAACATGTCCATTCAATTCCTCAGACACATTGTCAGTAGGAAGGATATGCTGTCAGATCTGAAAATAACAGAAACAATTGCAGAATTTCCAAAAAGTAAGTCCTGGATTCCTGTCTTACCAATGTGGGTGATTTTTGGGTAGTACGGTTGAAAGAACAATAATCTCTTTGTCTGCTCACCCTTTTATCTCTTTCTCTCTCTCTCTCTTTCTCTGGGCTCTCTCTCCAACTATCCACTTACTCCTTCTCCCTGCTACACCTGTCGTGAGCATAAATATCTTCTTTCTCTAGCTGCTATTCGTTCTGAAGATGGGTCATCAGACTCGAAACATTAACTCTGTTTTCTCTTCACTGATACTGCCAGACCTATTGAATTTCTCCAGCAATTTCAGTATTTTTGTTTGCTTCGGATCCAGTATCTGCAGTTCTTTGTTTTATTTAAGAAGTCTCCATGTTAGTTTACATAACAGAATTGGGAGACTGATGCTCGAGAGACTGCAAAGTAGCCCGAGAATACTTACAAATCTCCGAGTCAGTGATAAAAAGCCGGCAGACCTGCCAGGGCTGAGACTTTCAGCAAGGAGAACGTACTGTTTTCCAGTACCACAGGAACTTCTAAAAGCCCAGTTCACTGACTTATACAAAGTAGAGAAGAAGCTTGGGGATTTATTCGACATACATCCCAGATTGTGGTAAAAACCAAAGACTGTATCATATGAATTGGACGCAGTTCTTGGAATACTGACCTCTGTTCTGGTCACCACACTATAAGAAGGATGTAGAGGCTTTGGAGAGAGTGTAGA
>NC_063354.1:34784898-34803024 GCF_021869965.1 Rhincodon typus
ACTGGCCTGCTGTGTTCATCCAGCCCTGCACCTTGTTGTCTCGGATTCTCCAGCATCTGCAGTTCCTACTATCTCTTAACAGGATGTGGCCTGGATTTGAGTGTATTAGCTATGAGGAGAGTTTGGATAAATTTGGATTGTTTTCGCTCGAGCATCAGGGGTGAGGAGACCTGATAGACCCCACCACCAAAAAGTTATTTCACTTCCCACCCCTCTAGCAGAAGAAGAAGAAGAAGAATGAGAAATTTAAGGTTTAAAAGGTCTGGGATTCAATAATATAACTGTAATTTTGGCAGGAAAATTTGTAAACATGATAGAGAACTTTATTTTTTAAAACTGCAGAAGTAAGTCATTGATATTTTAGACTGTGACAGGCAGACAAATAGCCTTTTCGCCTGTGAAGAATCAGGAAAATACTGCAACAGGAGGCAGGAAATTGCTGAGAGATGTGGAAAGGCATGATCCTGATTATTCGAAAAAGTGGAAAAATCCTAAAAAAAGCAAGGAAACACAGTAAGCATTGCAAAGATACACTATTGCAAAGATACAGAGTTTTAGAACTTAAAAGCAGTAACTCACTACTGAACAGCTAGTAGCACAATCTGAAGCTTCAGTAAATAATTTAAAACACTCTTGAAGCAATATAGAGTTTAAAAGGACTGGCAAAAGAGAAAGTACAATAGGGAGTTTATCAGGGAAAAAAGAATCTGAAACAATATTAATGAATGCAACAGTACAACTTTAAAGAATAGCTATTACATTGGTGGTTCATGAAAACTGTAAATGGAACATGAGGTAGACTGAAGGTAAACTTGAACATGGAATACTTTATTCTACATCCTCTCAGCTCTACAGTTGGTTTTAGACCACCTTCACTAGCTGATCTGTTCTCTTAAAGGAGCAACACATACCCAACACATATGTAACATGTTTTATTTTAATATTCCCTTTAACAACATATATATACATCCAATAATTACAACTATTATACAGGCATTGTAGCAAACATATGTACATCATCAGGAATATGTACAATAAAAACATGGAAAAAGAAAACAAACCTTCAACATTGACATGATCAGTCTCTCAGAGGGATGGTGATTCCTTGAAGATCATCTCCTCTTTTCAGGAACCTTTCCTAGTATTGTCTCCCAGGCTTCCGGAAGCTCCTGTTGTTCCGCAGATACTTCCCTCTCTGAATAGTTGTTTTTGACCTGTGATGCTGCTATTGTCTCCTCCCTGGGTATGGTCAACCCTGGCTTGGAGACACATGGCTTGTTCGATACTCCCTGGTCCATCTGGACCAGCTAAGTATTCTGAGGGAAATTCATCCCCTTTGGTGAGGTGCAGTGACCAGATGGTCTATGTTCCTTCTCCAGATCAATTCCTTCCCAGTCTATACCTTCTTTGATGATGGTTTTGTTTAGGCCACAACCACCACTGGGTTTTGTTTTTCCCCATACGTATATTTCTGGGCCAACACAGTCTCTCCTCTTTGGAATACCCTTGACCACAAGGCTCCCGCTCTTCTGACCATTTGTCCTTCTTGATTTCACTCTATAATCTCTCTGGTCTATTTCAGCCTTGTAAGTCAAACATGGTTCTCACAGGTGGTTATATTAAGGATGCTGGTGATCACTGGGTCGTTGCATATGACGTGTTCTTATACATGCTGAGAAACTTGTTGAGTCACCATCCTAGTGAACCCACCTTTCATGAGGTCTTTAGAGCCTGATTCAAGGTTTGAACAAATGTCCCCGCCTGGCTGTTTGTCACTGGGTGATATGTAGCCGATCTCACATGTCTGACGCTGTAATTTTCCAGATACTCCTCGAATTCTTGTGCCACAGACTGTGGACCATTTTCATTCATGAGTTGTTTGCAGTTCCTGAACCTGGCAATTATTTTATCCACTTGGTCTATCATTGCTTTTGCTGGTACCTACTTGGTGACCATCACCTCAGACCACTTGGAGTAGGCATCCATTACCACTAGCAACATCCATCCCTCTACTGGTTTTGCAAAATTGACGTGAATCTGCTGCCATCGTGTTTGAGATCATTCCTGTGGTGAAGGAGTGACAATAGCGGTGCCTGCCTTACTAATGTGCAGGATTCACATGATCCTGCTTTCTCCACAATTTGGGTGTCCACATGTGACCACTAAAAATAGCTCCTGGCTATTTCTTTCATTTACATCATGCTTGGGTGCCCTTGTTTCAGACTTTCTTCTTAACTGGGGGAGGGATAATAGCTTTCATTTCCCACATTAAACACTCGTCTGATATAGATAACTCCCACCTCCTGGACAGGTGAGGGTGTATTTCTGCACTGTTTCTATGACAAGTCCTTCCTCTCAGGACTAAATCCACCACTAGGCTCAGGGCCAGGTCATTCCAGGTAGCTTTCCGCACCTGATTCGCTGACACCAGTATCTTGTCTTCCTTGGAAAAGTATGCAAGTTTCAGCTTCCAGTTGGGAATATCCTAATTTCCCAGTAGTGGTAACCTTGACAAAGCTCTTGAACCTGAGTCCCAATAGGTAAATGAGGCAGAGGCATACAGTTTTGAATGTTGCTCAACTCCATATGCATGGGTCCAGGCAAGTCATGAATTGTGACTCCTGCATCCAGGAGGTAAGTTTGAAACTCTTACATTTAACATAAAACCAAAACAGAAAAGGATTATCAAAAATTCCATACTTAACTCATGCAATATTTTTCCATTATATTCACTACCATATAGAGTGGTTGATGTGAATAGCAATTTAAGGGGAAGCAATAAGTATATGAAAATAAATGGAAGCAGATGCTGAAAATGGTTGATGCATTGAGTGAGAGGAGGCTCAAGTGGGGAGAAGCAATCCAGTGACTAAACTGTCTGTTTCTGCACCATAATTGTTGCTGAATTCTCGCCTGATTCCCTAACTATGTCTCTTTGGCAAAACCTAAGATACCATTCAATAATGCTATACTGCAAAACCTTGTTGTTTATGCACCTTTAAGCAAAACTTCCACTGCAGATACAAATGATTGAAGAATGAAGATTAGGAGTTACTGCCCAATGCTAAAATTTTATTTTGATGTAATTTAACCACACATGACTAAAGGGAGCATGATTTGCCTATCCATTGACATAGCCACCTTGTCATGATGGCAGAGGCTGCTTTTAGTCAGCAAAACTAAATCAATTACATCCTAATAGTGTGTTAAAGCATTAAGGTTTTAGCCCTAGGAAGCAGGAGTAAAACGTCGATCATAAGTGCATTATTACTGTCTACGAATTAAGCAGTCATTTTTCTCACCATAGAAATCTGACGTGTGATGTTATAGTTACCAATATATCAAGTTTAAGCATAGGATTATTGTCTCATTGTTTTTTCTCCTGCTAAGTCCTCCACAAACAGATAGGATCACAGGCAGAGTAAAATCATGCAACAATTTTGTTGCGTGCTTAATAAACTAGAGGAACAAATTGGCTACTAATATGATTGCTAGCTATAAAAATCCTCTTATGAATAAAATCCATTAGTCTGGATAAAGTCACATAAATTTAACATGCAATTATTTAAAATGAATTAATAAATTACTATCATGGATTCCTGTTTTGTAATTTGTTTAGGAAGGTTTGAACTCAGGTTAAGAAAGGAAACACAATGATGTGAAATGTAAAGAATAAATTCCAATACAAGAACTCCATATCACAAATGAACAAAGATAACTTAGCAGAGTCAAGAGCCACGTTCAATGGAAGGTCCCAGCAAATGTCAGGTTTTAAATGAAATTTTGTTAATTATGTGGCAATGCTTTGTGAACATAATGCCAGATTTGTCACCGCTCATTTCTTCATACACAGCTCTGTTTTGCATGCACCACTGGCCGTCGGCAGTCATTCAGAATGTAGTTTGGCAGGGAGAGTGAATACAGGAATGTCAATGGATTTGAATAAGTGGGCTCAGAAATGAAGTTTGTAAATCATTGAGGCTTTGATTGTAGCCATGATTGATTGAGTAGAAGCCTAGAATTAACAGTGAAAATAATGAAACTGCGGCATTTTAATACAGTCACATGCTTTTCTATATTTAGATGACAAGTTGTAGTGCATTGAATGGCACTCACAATGCATCTGGAATAAGGCAAACTGATTTACTGGGAAGATAGGCAAACATGATCACTAACTAATGGCTGTTTCCCCGTCACTGCTTCATGAGCTTCCAGTTCTACTTCAGCAAGGTGTGGCTTAGGCAAATGATCTAGTTGTCTTTGAGATAGGGATGGGTTTGACAAAAGGTATCTTAACTGTGTCATCTGTCATTGAATTACTCAGGTTTGCCATCATCTCTGCTTTTGTCTCTCATTGTTACTATCATAGTGCTAACTTTCCTTTCTTCTCTAAAGTCCTTGAACACGTTATCATTTCAGAACTCTGTAATTACCCCAAAGACCCTTATTTGAATCAAACTTGTACTCTGCTCACACCTGGTGTTAATTAAAAATAGCATTCCTTTTGATTGTGACAAAGTTATACAATTTATCTTTAATCTTTATCTTTAATTTATCTTTTATCTTTAATTATCTTTAATTGAAAATGCTCGATAATATTGTTCCCTGCGTCTTTTGACTTTGAAATACTTTGACTGTACTTTGTTCCTAATAACTTTCCATTGATATTCTTCAAATCCTTCAAAATCCTCATTACATTCAACTTTTACTATTCATAGAAAGTTCACATCTACGTGTTGGGTGAGAACGTGATGGGATGTGGCTCCTGAGTTCTCAATTGTTTAACAATTAATGGCATGAAACTAGAAGACACTGGAAATAGTTTGAAAGTCAGACTGCAGCTACAGAGAAAGGAACAGACTTAACATTCCAAGTCGATAGTTCCAATGAAAAGTCAACAGCTACCTTGGATTTCCCAATGGTTCCAGGATTTTGATCCAGTAACACTGATGAATGTTGATATAATTCCACGTCAGAATGCTTAATTAGGGAACCTGCAGCTGCTTACGCTACTACATAATTGTTGCACTTGTCCTTGTGGAAGGTGGAGACTTCACTACTGAAGGGTCCTTGGCAAGTTGCTGTTGTGCATTTTATATATGCTATACACTGTTGTCATTGTGCATCAATAATGGAGGAAGTAAATGTTTCAGGTAGTGGAGGGGATTCCACTCAGGAGTGTTGCATTGTCTTGGATGGTGTCAGGAAAGTGAAGGGTATTCTATCACAGTCTTAGCTAATGCATTATAGATGTTGGATAGTCTTTGGGGAATGTGAATATCAGTTACTCATTACAGAATTTCAAACCATGACCTGCTTTTGTAGTCGGAATATCTATATGGTTGGTCCTGTTATGTTTTTAGTCAACAGTGAACACCAGCATTTTAAGAAGTGAGGGTTAATTGATGGTAATACAATTAAATATGCATGGTTAAATATTATTAAAATTTAATATATTGTTAATATTAGGAAATATCCAGACGGTTAGATTTTCTCTTGTTGGAAAAATGAGCTGAAACCATGATATTGGTTAAGGAGAGGTTGTTTTGAGAGGAGAAGGTTGTTTGGGATCTCTGTGACACTCAATACCTTTACCTTCACCTGAACAGACAAATAAGGCTGCATCTAAATTAAAAGATGAACTTGTAACAGTATAACTCTTGAATGCTGTTGAAAAGAGTCATATTGCTGATGTTTTATACCTTGCACTCATCAGGACATATGCAAGAATGCTGAATTTCAAATGTTCGCAACAGTTTGTTTCATAAGAGAAAAGGATGCTGAGTAGTGGCAAGTTGGTTCTGATTGATTGAAGCAAAAATTCAAGTGTTATATTGTTATAAGTTTGTGTTTTGAGGGAAATATGTTCAATCGTTGGGCCTGTTTACCAGGATTAAGGAGAGGCCTGCTTCAAACAATCAGAATCAACTTGCCACTACTCAGCATCCTTTTCCTTTATGTCCTGATGAGTGCAAGGTATAAAACATCCACAATATTTCTATTGTCTGCAGAGAAGGGATCTCTGGGTTTGAATATATCTCAATTCCAGCAAGTGTAAATGAACCATGTTATAAGATCAACTGATTATCTTAAATTTGTTCTTTGTGTAGCTATTAACACAGTCAGGATTGTTTGACAAGTGCCTACACATTTGTGAAATCACAACTAACAGTTTTTTAGATTTGCAAGAGTGGGCTAATTACCTGTGTTCAGTGCCCATTATGAACAGACAAAGGTCTATGCTGTTTGATCAGCCAGTTGTTGGGATGTATGGGGTATGTACCTGCTATCACATCAGCACTGAATTTTAGACACATCATTGCTGAATTTCTCAATTGCCTGAATGTCATTTTGAACTTAAGGCAACATGTTGTCAATGGAAAATATAACATTCCTTTAGTACTGCCATGAGAAGTATATAATCATCCTAGATGTTATAGTCAAGCAATAAGTTGGAGCTTGAAAACATGCTATAACTATTTGATTCAGCAGTGAGCCAAGCTAACAACTGATAGCCAATGATTATATTTGGATCAGGATGCTGATCCAACAAATTTGTTGCTTTTCTGTCCTACTGAATTCACTCATGAGATTTTATAGTCTGATTTAATGGCCACTACACTGCATTCCTACCACTGACTAAACGGGCCCTCAAACTAGGAGACTGTAGGTGTGCATTGAATTTCTTTTTGCTATCTAATGGGCCAGTTTTAAGGAACGTGTGCTCCCTCCACAACACTCTCCCTACCCCACCACCCCCTACCCCAGCTCCCATGTTTGAAGCATCCCTTGTTTTATTCCATAGTTTTTGGCCATTTTGTCCAAAAAGTTTCCTGGACGACTGAAAGCACAAGTAAATAAATAATGCAATTAGAATGAAGAAATTTTTCTCTGAAACTTTGTGCACCAGTCTGCAGAGTGATTATTGTTACTATTATTAAGCTTGAGAAGGTTCAGAAGAGATTCACCAGGGTGTTGCCAGGAATGGAGAGTTTGATTTATAAGGAGAGGCTGGAAGGGCTGGGACTTCTCACTGGACCATAGGAGCTTGAGGGGTGACCTTATGCAGGCTTATTAAATCATGAGGGGAAAAATAACGTGAATAATAGGTGTCCTTTCCCAACAGAATTTCAAGACTGGGAACATATTTTTAAGGTGAGAGGAGAAAGATTTAAAATTGTCATGAAGGATAGTTTTTTTTGCAGACAGTGGTCCTTATGTGGAATGAATGTCCAGAGAAAGTGATGGATATGGGTACAGTTATAACATTTATAAGACATTTAGATAAGTACATGACTAAGAAATGCTTTGAGGAATATGGGCCAAGTGTAGGCAGGTGGAACTAGTTTAGTTTGGGATTATGGTTGACATGGACTGGTTGGACCAAACAATTTGTTTCCGTGCTGTATGATTCTAGGTTGACATAAAAGTTATTTAGTACCTACCACTTGTATGAGCTGATCTTTTCCCAGTCAGAAACAGGACCAGCTCTCCCTCAAGGTATCAGCATTCATTGTGCATAGCTTGTGCACATATTGTTCACCTTGCAAGATTCACTAGTCTCTGGAAAAGCACCCGAGTCCTAACATCCAAAATAATTCTGCCTTAACGTGACTTGAAACAAACTGTCACAATCTACTTTTGTTGTCTTATAAATCTTGTTTGAATCACCCTTTAGTTTCTCCAAAGTGTGCAGGTCCGGATTAAAGAGTCTGTTTTTGGTAAAATGTATGTCAATCATCTGATCCTAAGAGAAATACTAGCAGGTTTCAAATTCATTTTAGATTTATGGAAACATATTCTGCTTAACAGGATAATATTGATTGATGCAAATAATTTCCAGAGGTTTTCTTTAAAAGAAAATACATTCAAAGCAGGAGTTTTTATGCCGTGTAACAAATTAGAAGTACTGAGATGGAGAAAATTTCAGATTTTAGAATTGAGACAGCTGAAAGTATGGCCACAAGTGGACTATTTAAATCAAGGTACGTAGAATTAGATGAATGTCAAAATATCTGAATGTTTTGGAGTTGGTGGATATGACAGAAATGGATGATGTCTAGGCCAATGAATAACTTAAAATCAAGGGATGAAAATATTAAGATTTAGGCATTGCCTGTCTTGGAGCCAAAGAAGATCAGCAACAACAGGGGTGAGGGATGAATGGAACATGGACCAAACAAGGACTAGGCCGGCAGAGGTTTGGATGAGAGAAGTGTGGAGAAGGTGGTGTTACGCAGTTGATTGTAGTCACATTTACAAGGAAGGCTATTGAGAAGCAAGTGGATTGGAAACTAACTTAGCAAAAACAAAAAGGAGTACTACTGCTCTAAAAACAAGCCAAAGCATAAGAATAAAACAAAGACTGAAAATGGGTGCCTTATGTGTCTTAGCCTTGAGTGGACTATCATTCTGTGAAGTTAGCACTGCGCAATGCATTGCACCAAAGTGCCTTATGGTTACAACAGACCAATCAATAATGATGAGAGCTCCCTGCAGAATTACAAATATGGTGCTACATTACACAAACAACAAGGGGCTGGTTTTCCACTGCAAGTGTGTTATACACAATTTCTGCAAGAACCCACTGTAGGATGCACACCCCTATAGCAAAATATGGAAACACAGTCATAGCAGAAACTTTTCTGGTCTGACTCCAATGCCTATATATCTTTCCTTAGATAAGGGCCTAAACTGTTCTAGCTGTGGTCTGACAAGTGCGTTGTGTAGTTTAGTAAACTCTCCATACTTTGATATTCTATCTCCAACACATTGTTTTATTCCACCATGCAGATGGTGGTGAAATTTGAATTTAATATTTTAAAAAAAGAGTTTGATAATGACCATGAAACAATTGACAGGAAAAACGCATCTGGTTCACTGAAGTCCTTTGGGAAAAGCATCTGCTGCCTTTAGCTGATCTGGCCAGATCCACAGCAACACAGTTGACTCCCTCTGGGCATTTAAGGATGAGCAGTAAATGCTGGCCTAGCTGGCGAATGCCCTTATCCCATGAACAAATATTAAAATTCCTTTGGAATGATCCTTATTCAAGCTTAACACAGTTGTTTCTGAGCCAAGCTCCTCCCTCAGAAACTGAATACTATATTCTACTCTGTTATAGTCACTGTTTCTTAGGCAATATTTTATGCATATTTTATTAATCTTGCCTCATTATGCATTGTCAGATCCAAAAGAGCACGATTTCTGGTTGGATCCACAATATATTGTTTTAGGAAACTGTCCCAAATACATTGTAAGAATTCTTCATGATGGCTACCTCTGCCAATCTGACTATCCCAACCTATATGAAGATCAAAGTCTCACATGACTAGTGTATTACATTTTTTACAAGTCTTCATTATTTCCTGATTTATTCTCTGTCCCACTATATACCTACTGTTAGGAGACCTATAAACTAATCCTACCAGTGTATTCTCCCCTTTGTTATTTCTTACCTCTACCCACATGGAATCAAGATAATTTCATGCTAACGCACTAATCTATCCCATGCTAACACTGCTACCACACCACCTTTACCTTTCTGCCTGTTCTTTTGAAAAGTCACATTGTCCTGAATATTTAATACCCAGAATTGATCTTCTTGTAACCATGTCTCTGAAATGAATATAAGATCATACCAATTAGCCTGATATTGTTGTGAACACTGCGCACACTCAAGTAAAGAGCTATCAATTTTGTCTTTTTGCAAATTTTTTCCTCTTTGATCCTATTTATGATGTTTTATATGATTTATTGTACATATGATATGATCCTATATAAATCTGGTTCCATTTGCCAGCATCTGGCCTGTATCCCTCTCAACCTTTCTTATTCATATACCCATCCAGATGCCTTTTAAATGTTATATTTCTACCTGCCTCCGCACTTCCTCAGGCAACTCATTCCATACACACACCACCCTCTGTGTTAAAAAGTTGCCACTTAGGCCCCTTTTAAATCTTTACCCTCTCACTCCAAACCTATGCCCTCTAGTTTTGGACTTCCTCACCCTGGGGAAAAAACCTTGCCTATTTACTGTATCCATGCCCTTCATGATTTTATAAACCTGTATAAGGTCACCCCTCAGCCTTTAGTGCTCCACGGAAAACAGCCCCAGTCTATTCAGCCTCTCCCTATAATTCAGACCCTCTAACCCTGGCAACTTCCTAGCAAATCTTTTTTGAAGTCTTTCTAGTTTCACAACATCCTTCCTATAGGAGGGATGCCAGAATTGCGCAATACTCCAAAAGTGGCCTTGCCAAATTATTAGCCATTCCTAAGTACCCTTGAGTAGGTGGTGATAGTGACTTTTCCTCTGGAAACAGTGCAGTCCATGTGGTGTAGGTACACCCACAGTGTCATTAGAAAGGAGCTCCAAAGTTTTAATCAAGCTGCAATAAAGGTTGGGCAATAGAGTCCCAAGTCAGCATTGTGTGTGGATTGGTGGAGAATTTGCAAGTGGTGATGTTCCCATGTCAATTAGCAGTCCATGTCCTTCGAGGTGGTAGAAATGCTAATTGAGAAGTGCTGTTAAAGGAGCCTTAGTGAGTTGCTATTGTGCATCTTGTAGATGAGAACATGCTGCTGCTACTCTAGCCTACATTAGTTGTGAAAGTAGTTTTTTTTTAGGGGGCTACAAGAGGCAACAATCAAGTGGGCTACTTTATTATGGATTGTGTTGAACTCCTTGTGTGTTATATCCATTCTGGCAAGTGGAAAGTATTCCACTCACTCCTGATTGTTATCTTGTGTACAGGCTTGGAGGAGTCAGGAAGTGAGCTACTTCCTACAGAATTCTCAGCATTTTATCTAGCACCCATGTGCTAGCGAGAGTAGGAATGGGAGGATAGGGCAGGTAAATGTATGGCTGAGGAACTAGTGGAGGGGGCAGGGATTCAGATTTTTGGATTATTGGGATTTCTTCTGGGGCAGAAGTGACCTGTATAAGAGGGATGGGTCGCACCTGAACTGGAGGTGGACCTATATTCTGGCAGGGAGAGCTACTTAGAAGAGTTTAAACTAGTCTGGCAGGAGGGTGGGACCCTGAGCAACCCTGAGACAAGGCAGAATGTTAAGGCTGGTACTGAAGTTAAAGAGAGCAGGTAAATAGACAAGGCAGACAAGAGCACAGCAGAGAATGAGAGAAAACTGATTAACTAAACTGCATTTATTTCAATGCAAGAGTCCTGAGAGGTAAAGCAGATGAACTCAGGGCATGGGTGGGAACATGGGACTGGGACATCATAGCGATTACAGAAACATGGCTTAGGGAGGGACAGGACCGGCAGCTCAATGTTCTGGGATATAAGATGCTATAGGAAGTATTGAAGGGGAGGCAAGAGAGGAGGGAAGGTGGCATTTTGATTGGGGACACAGCATGGCAGTACTTAGAGAGGATATTCCTGAGTGATCATCCAGTGGAGCTGTATTTGCGGAACTGAGGAATAAGAAGAGGGTGATCACTTTGATGGGATTGTTCTAAATGCCCCCAATAGTTGGCGGGAAATTGAGGAGAAATTTTTTTTGTCATTTATATAAATGATTTGGATGTGAATATAGGAAGTTTGGTTAGTAAGTTTGCAAATGACACCAAAATTGGAGCTGTTGTGGACAGCGAAGAAGGTTACCTCAGAGTACAATGGGATCTTGAACAAATGGGCAAATGGGCAGAGGAGTAGCAGAACAAGTTTAATTTTGGTTGGGCAAATCAGGGCAGGATTTATACACTTAGTGGTAAGGTCCTGGGAAGAGTTGCCGAACAAAGAGACTTTAGGGCAGCAAACTACTGCAGATGCTGGAATATGTACTTAAAACAAAAAATGCTGGAAATCACAGCATTAAGGCACAGGGTTAGGCAGCGTCCGTGGAGAGAGACCAAGCTAACATTCTGAGTCCAGATGACTCTTCATCAGAGCTCAAAGAGATTTTGGGTGCAGGTTCATAGTTCCTTGAAAGTGGAGTTGCAATTAGACAGGTTGGTGAAGAAGGCATTTGGTACACTTGCCTTTGTTGGTCAGTGCGTTGAGTATAGGAGTTGGGAGGTCATATTGTGGCTGTACAGGACATTGGTTAAGCCACTTTTGGAATACTACATTCAATTCTGGTCTTCCTGCTATTGGAAAAATGTTGCAAAACTTGAAAAAGTTCAGAAAAGATTTACAAGGATGTTGCCAGGCTTTAGAGGGTTTGAGCTATAGGGAGAGGCTGAATAGGCTGGGACTATTTTCCCTGGAACATCAGAGGCTGAGGGGTGACCTTATAGAAGTTTATAAAATCATGAGAGGCATAGATAGGGTGAATAGCCAAGGTCTTTTGCCCAGGGTAGGGAGTACAAAACTAGACGGCATAAGTTTAAGGTGAGAGGGGAAAGATTTAAAAGGGATGTAAAGGGCAACTTTTTCATGCAGAGGGTGGTGTGTGTATGGAATAAGCTGCCAGAGGAAGTGGTGGAGACTGGTACAATTGCAACATTTAAAAGGCATCTGGATGGGTATATAAATAGGAAGTGTTTAGAGGGATATGGACCAAATAGGACTAGTTTAATTTAGGATATCTGGTCGGCATGGACGAATTTGACCGAAGTGTCTGTTTTCGTGCTGTACAATTCTATGATTCTATAAATATGTAGGGAGATCACAGATAGCTGTAAGAATAACAGGGTTGTAAAAATAGGGGATTTTAACTTTCCAAACAAGACTGGAACTGCCATCATGTTAAAGGCTTGGATGGGGATGAACTTGTTAAGTGTGTTCAAGAAAACATTCTCATTCAATATGTAGCTGGCCCTACGAGAGAAGGGGCAAAACTCAACCTCCTTTTGGGAAACAAGGCAGGGCAAATGACTAAGCAGGGCAAGTGACTAAGCAGGCAAATTCATGGTGGAGCACTCTGGGACCAGTGACCATAATTCTATTATTTTAAAAATAGTTATTATGGAAAAGGATACTCAGTCCAGAAGTTAGAGTTTTCAATTGGTAAAGGCCAATTTTGATGTTATTATACAGGAACTTTCAAAAGTTGATTGGGGGAGGCGCTGTTCACAGGTCTAGCAACTGGGAGTCTTTCAAAAGTGAGATAATGAGAGTTTAGAGACAGCATGCTCCTGTTAGAGTGAAGGGCAAGGCTGGCAGGAATAGATGACACTGGATGACTAGAGACATTGAGGCTCTGGTCATGGAAAAGAAGGAGGCATATGTCAGGTATAGACAGCTGGGATTGAGTGAATCCCTTGAGGAGTATGGGGTGTTGGAGTATACTTAAGAGGGCAATCAGGACAACAAGAAGGGGACATGAGATAACTTTGGCAAATAAGGTTAAGGAGAAACCAAAGAGATTCTACAAGTATAGTAAGGGCAAAAGAGTAACTAGGGAGACAATAGAGCCCCTTAGGCATCAATGAAGCCATCGATGTATGGAGCCATAGGAGATGAGTCAGTACTTACAGTGGAGAAAGACATGGAAGCTAGGAAACTCGGGGAAATAAATAGATGTCTTGAAAAGATTTCATATTACAGAAGAAGTAGTGCTGGACGTTTTAAAACATATGATGGTAGATTAATCGCCAGTACCGTATCTCAGAACTTTGTGGGAAGTTAGAAAGAAATTGCAGGGCCCCAGCAGAGATATTTGTATCATCAACAGCCACAGGTAAGGTACTGGAAGACTGGAGGACGGCTAATGTTATGCCATGATTTAAAGAAGGCTGCAAGGAGAAGCCAGGGAACTACAGACTGGTGAGCCTGATGTCAGTGGTTGTTGGAGGAGATTCTGAGAGAGAGGATCTACATGTGTTTGGAAAGGCAAGGATTGCTTATGACAGTCAGCATAGCTTTATGTGTGGGAAATTGTGTCTCACAAACTTGTTTGAGTTTTTTGAAGAGGTGACCAAGAAGATAGATGAAGGCAGCAGTAAATAACACATTTTCAAACTTCGCTGTTGCTTGAGAGTAGACTGATGGGATAGTCATTGGAATTTTCCTACTATTTATGGTTACGCAGGAGACATCACTGCAATTTTCTGCAGTGTTGTATTAGAACATCTTGAACTTGTCCTGGAGCGAACATCTTCAGCAGTACTGCTGGAATGCTTTTTTGTGTCTATTGCACTCTGCCATTTCTCCATTTTCCTTGCATTTGAAAAGGGTGCCTAAGGACTCGTGGTAGACAAACAGGAGGCTGGAAGAACACAGCAAGTCAGGCAGCATCTGGAGGAAAGGAGCAATCAACGTTTTGGGTATTAGCCTTCTTCAGGATGTGAAATTTGGGAGTAGGGGGAGCTGCAGATAAAGGTGGGGGTGAGGGGTGGAGGCGGAACGGTGGTGATAGGTGGACACTGGTAGTAGGTACAACCTGGTTGATCAATGGGAGAGATGAATCTGGTTAATGGCTGGAAGGGAGGGTCAGTAGGTGGAATGGAAGGGAGGAGGTGGGACTGGAAGGGGAGCTGGGAGGTGGGTGGGAAGGTTATTTGAAATTGAAGCACTCAATATTGCGTACTCTGGGCTACAGGGTGTCGAGGCAGAAGATAAGGTGTTGTTCCTCAAATTTGCATTCCGAGTCACTGCGACACTGGAGGAGGCGGAGGATGGACATGTTGGAGGGGGAGTGGGATGGGGAGTTGAAATGGGCTGTGACCAGGAGGTTAGGTTCGCCAGTACGGGCCAGGCGGAGATGCTCAGTGAAACGGTCACCGAGTCCATGTTTGGTCTCACCGATGTAGAGAAGACCACTTCAGGAGCACTGGATGCAATAGACTAGGTTGGAGGAAATGCAGGTGAAGCTCTGTCTCACTTGGATGACTGATTAGGGCCTTGAATGGAGGTGAGGGAGATGGTGTGTGGGCAGGTGTTGCATCTTTCACGGTTACAGGGGAAGGTACCGGTGGGGGGGTGGGCGGGGTGTGGGGGGAGGGGTGTGTGTGTGGTGGTGGTGGTGGTTGGAGTGGTTGGTGGGGAGTGTGGCGCGAACTAAGCAGTGGCGAAGGGAATGGTCCTTGTGGAAGATGTTCTGGGTGGTGGGGTCTAATGTCCTCAGTGTCCTTCAGTGTTGCAGTGACTCACAACGCAATCTTGAAGAACAACACCTTAGCTTCCGCCTGGGCATGCTACAGCCTGTAAGACTCAGCACTGAGTTCTCCAATTTCAAAGAACCTTCCCAGCCATCCCCTGGCTCCCCTTCCAGCCCCACCTCCTCCCTTCCAGCCACCAATCGGATTCATCCCTCCATCGACCAACCAGGTCATACGTACTTCCAGGGTCCACCTATCATCAACATTCCACCTCCACCCCTCCCTCCCTTCTTTATCTGCTGCTCCCCCTACCCCACATGGAGTCCTGAAGAAGGGTAATACCTGAAAGGTTTACTGCTCCTTTCCTCCTGATGCTGCCTGGCTTACTGTGTTCTTCCAGCCTCCTGTTTGTCTCCCTGGATTCCTGGCAGTTTTTTTTGTCTCTAGCCTAAGGACTTGTAGTTTTTCCAGTTAGTTGGTGGGTGAAGGAAATGACAGTACTTAGACAAAGAGCTCAACATAATTGGACCTCGATTTAAACTCATGAGGGCCTTATCTGTTTCAAATGGAAATTTGAGAATATATGCTCTCCTTTGACCAAAACAGCTGTTAAAGCAATAGTAAGTGGGCAGGAAGAAAGTCTGTTTCCTTTAATGTTGCCCATTAATGTCCAATTTCTGAGTGCAGATCACTGATACTGATAAAAAATTTGTTATATTTTGTTTGTTTCAGATGATTGAAAATACATTTTCCAGGGTATCCTTTCCCTTATTAGCCTTTTTTAACCACCTTTGATTTGTTTTGGCCTCTCACAGGAGGTTTGGTGGTGGTGGGGGCAGAAAAGAAACTGCTTAGTCATGTTGCTCTGACCATCATGAATGTCGGCTGGGTTTTAATTGACATTTTATACCTGCCTGCCAGATTTGTATGGATGCGTGTACCTGCTCAGAATGGAACTTGCAATTTGTTTGTCATTTGTGGGGCAGTGGTCAAAGAATGTGTAGGACATTGACTCCCTAAACCAACTACATAAAGCAGTTTAAACATCATTATCTCATTTATAAAAACCGAAAGAATTGCAGATGCTGTAAATCAGGACCAAAAACAAAGTTGCTGGAGAAGATCAGCAGGTCTGGCAGCAGAATGTTCTGAGGAAGGGTCACCGGACCCGAAATGTTAACTCTGTTTTTTACCTTCACAGATGCTGCCAGACCTGATGCGCTTCTCCAGCAACTTTGTTTTTGTTCATTATCTCATTTATATTCATTGAAACTTGCTGTAGTCAAATTGGCTGCTGTGGTTACTATATCACAATTCTGACTATACTTCAAAAGTATGTAATTGGCTGTAAAGCATTTTGGAATTTCTCAAGGTCATTAAGGCACCAAATAAAGACAAGTTCTTTCTTTTACATAATCTTGTACAAGGCTTTGCATCATAGACTTTAGCATTTTAAAATTGTGAGAATACTTGTTTTTAAGAATAAAATGTATATTGAACTTTATCGTAAATTCAGAAATGAAGTTTTTCAACTTCATTCTGCCAGACACAATGGATGTGCTGCAATAGTTCTTTTCACATCTTCTTCTGTTTACAATTCTATTTTTATGCTTCATTTCTCAAAGAAGGATGGCTTGTTGAAGCAATGGAATCATGTCTTGTCAATTGCATTATTTTGCATATCAATATAAAAGATCCCAAGTGTGAGATTTGGCAAAGTATTTGATTGCCAGCAAAACTTGGTCATGTTACCTGACCAAATGAGGAAATAGTTGGCAACTGCCTGAAGTAATGTCTCTTATTGCTACCATTTCAGTGATGCTTAAATGCAATAATCAAGAAAAGCTTTCTATGCACCATTAGCCAGGCTGATTGGGAAGGGACTGTGAAGAATGGGAACAGGCACCAAAAAGACATTGCATTAGAGAACAGAAGAATGCAAAGCAATTACTTACAACAAGGGAGTAGGCAACATTGACAGATGGAGTAATGCAACAAAAGAGCTTGACATTTGACATACAGATCTTGTGAGGCTTACAGCTTGAGTGAACTCCATATTCATTTAGCTTTATTATCTTTAAGACATTGACTCTCAAATCTATTCAGATGGAAATTATTTTCTTCTGTTTGTTGAATACAAGAATTTCCTAATTCAGTTGCTGCAGCAAGTAACAGTTTTTATAACACCCAGAATGCCAATTCAACCATTTGTAAGCGAAAACAATTCTCAAAATTTAGGAATTACATGGGCTCATCCATATGCTTTTGAGGTGACATAGCGTATGATATAGGAGATGCTACAATGTGTCAATTATGGAATCACAGAATGGTTACAGCCTGTTGTCTCTGGGCTGGCTCTCTGAAGGAGAAATTACCTAGTGCCACAGCCCCTCCTTCTCCTTATAGCCATACACATTCTCCCTTTTTCAGATAAGAATCAAATTCCATCTTGAGTGCCTTAATTGAATCTGCCTCCCATGCACTCTGAGGCAGTTAATTCCAGATCATTCCTAATTCCTAGCGGTTTGACAAAGCTTTTTGTAATGCTGCTATTGCTTCTTTTACAAATCACCACAAAACTGCACCCTCTGATTCTTGATCCTCTGTAGTACAATGAGAATACATACGTTGGTGTTATGATGATACATGAATTAATATAATTCCGACATGCTATTGGGACTCTGAGAACAGGGGATGGAATAACTGTACTAGAGAGCAGAGATGTAATGTTCATTATTCTGTACAATAGTATGGAAATAATGCAATTTTTAATTCATTCACTGGATGAGGCCATTGCTGGCAACACCGGCATTTATTGCCCACCCCTAATTGCCCAAAGCGTAGTTAGAGTCAACCACATTGCTGGGGGTCTGAAGTCACATGTGGGGCAGACCAAATAAGAATGGCAGTTTCTTTCCATAAAGAACACCATTTTTTCCATTTTTTGCAGCAGCGGGAACGGTGAGATCGAGGACCAGGGGCCTGCCGGGAAGGTAAGTTCTTCATTTCGGCAGCGGAGCTCAGAGGGAGTAGTCAAATTGCGCTCTGGGAAGGTGAGTGAACTGATATATTTGGGCAGTGGCTAAACCCGAGACACTACACATGTAATGTCTTCC